>NW_009649235.1:402819-428237 GCF_000708025.1 Charadrius vociferus | reverse complement strand
GGATGCATGTCCCTCTGCCCAAGGTGATGCCACGTAGTGTGCCTCAGCGAGGCCCACGAACCAGAAGCAATATTGCTGCACTACTTACAGCAGTTCACCTGTGCTAAGGGATGCTGTTTCTCAGTGAAGCTAATCAGCTGGGACAGAAATCCATATTGATATGATTACACATCTTCCAACACCCAAGTTAGCTTGGATACCCTGATGTACCCTGTATTGCCTTCGGTGCTGACAGACCTAAAGTAGAATTAATTTAGTTTAGTATAATACATTTTGAAAGTGACTTAACTAAGTCTATAGGGATGACTTTCATCCTGAAAGAAGAATATTTGCATAGGGATTTACTGAAATTGAACTAAATTTGCATGAACTTTTGAAAGAAAAACTTTCTTAGGTGATCTTAGCTTAAAGAAAAAAAAAAAAACACAACACAAATCCTCGCCTTTTCTTTGGAGTGGGGAAAGATGGGAAAACACGTTGGAGTGGATTTAAAATGTACAGCCTCTACCTGTCTGTCTGCCTTTAACTCCCCACTACCTCCAAAGCCACAGAAAAGAACTGAGAAACTGTATAAGATGAAAACAAGTCTGATGCAACGAAGGAGTAAAAAGTTCAGGACTTTCAGGTTTTGCAGTTCACGTCTTTGTCAAAAGGTACCTTCTGTTATTTAGCTTACACTGTCTCTATATTGCTTTCTTTTACCTTTGGGACAAAGGACTCCGTAAAAGCTGAGAGGTGAGGAATGGAGAAGGCAGGGATTGATAGGCATGTCCAGGAGAGCAGCTTTTGGCCCCCACAGAGGGCTGGAGGTGTTCCTTCAAATCCTTCTCCTCCATTTAATTAACGATCCTAGCCACTGCACTTTAGAGATTTAAGCCAAACTCGGAGGTCTATGAGTTAGGCAAAGAGTAAGGGGAAGGCATTCAGGGCTCAGGCTGCCACCTGGAAGGTTTTTACAAACCCTCACCCAGAACTTTCACAGCTGGTACATACTGAGGAAACCGTGGGTGAGAGATAGTGAAGCACCTTGCACTGAGGCAAGATTCTCAAACTTGCACAAAATCAGCTTCATATGCATTCCTTTTTTTTTTTTTTCCCCCAAAAAAAGTTTGCCTTTCAGTTTTGCAAATAAATCTTGGCTTTTCTTTAACATTACAACTTCCTGTGTTGTTGAAAGGAGGGCGAGAGAGGAGGTGAGAAGAATCGGTGTGAAACTAATGAAGGCGGAATGCATAGTCTTCCTGTGGGCAGTGAACAAAAATAAAGATGCTGTCCTGGTGGGAGCTCGAGGCCATTTCCTGCCAGTTTACAAAGGACTGGTGTGGGGGGGCTGGTGCTGCTGAGTACTGACCTGTGGGAAAAAAGTTCCCTCCAGCCACCATAAACTAACACTTCTCCTGCAAGGAGCAGATAACAGAAGAATTGCAGTGCTCCAATAACCCCTGAAATGATACCAGTTATAATCCCTTTTGCCCTTTTAATGTAGTCAATGGAACAAATTGTTTGGAATTGTGGTGATAAAACCCTTCAGACTAGATTGAGTTCTCCATGAAAGTTTACAATACAATTTACAGCTAACTTCAGCTGCAAAATGGAAACAGCTCTTTCCTTTTGCATCACTTCTTTCTTCTTCTCTCACTGCCAGTGTGCCTGACTTTAGGATACACTAGTGGATGTCTAGAGAGTGTTCGTCTAGGTGCTTGTGTACCTTCAGGCTAAACAATGCCCATGGTCTGAGAAGGACCTGGGCAGAGATCCAAATAGTGCAACAATAACCAGTGATTTATGGGTGAGTGACATAAAACTCAATAAAGATGCAGAATCAGGTGATATAATTGGTGCAGACATTGAATGAGGGAGAGGGATTAAAAGGCTTAATACACTGAAAGGTGAAGCTGGGAGATGGTAATATGCATGACTGAATCCTTTCCAGTATGGTGTTTGAGAAATGCTATTACTGTTTGATATAGATCAACAAAAGGAAGTTGGATTGCTTTTGTTAAAGTGTGTGCCTCCAGAAAATGTTATGTTTAAAACTAAAAGTGTATGGTATGCAAACTCAGTGAGCCACTTTGCCAGAACTTTGCTTGTCAGAAAACATTTTGGTTTTGCAAATAAGTTAACCTTTTTATAAAAAAAGCTAGAAAATGAAAGTAACCTTTCATCGAGAAGCTTGAGATACAGTTTATAGAAGAAGGGGTGAGTCACACTCAGCAGTTTCATGATCAGAGAGGAGACCTACATACCGATACGTGGAAACGCTGCGTGCAAGAGCCCTTACCTCTAGTTCTTCTTGGTGGAGAAATGCTCTGTTTCTTTTGTCTGAACTGAACTTTGTCCAACAGGTAAAAAAACCCACAGGCGCTGAAATGAAACTAAATCAGAAGCAATAGTATCTATTCGTAGCAGCTACAGTTCCTTTACACAGGTTAAAAGATAATTAAAACGCTTGCTGCTATCTTGGACCATCATAGTTGAAGAAGTAGAGAGCCGTTGTGTGTAGATTCAAAGATTTCCATCCCTTTTCTCAAAGCTCAGGGTTTGCTCCTCTCTTTTTACTGCAGCAAGACTAGCCTTTGGCTAGTTCCAGGCTACCACACATTCCTCTCCCTTTTCATTCTAAAACCTGACCATCATCTGTGTAACTGTATTGAATTGCACCATCAAGAGTGATATGCAGGGCATGGCAATGCCTTCCTGTATACACATGCTTCATTCACCCATCACTGAATTCTGCCCCCTGAATCATTCAGCCAGAGGTCATAATACAAATGAGCTCCTTCACCCATGAAAAGCTCTGCCTGTGTGTATTGTGTTGTGTTACGCACGATAATCATATCTCCCACTGTCAACGAACGTTTTCATAACCCAGGAAAAGCATTTTAGATTTGCTTTGACAGTGTGCTCTGGCCATAACAGCCTTGGCAGCACTACTGACTGGACAAACCAAGTATTAGTTCAGGAGTCTGGAAACACTCCTTTTGCTTCCCACACCAGAGGAGACAGCATTAGTGATGCAGCATGGACATGGAATCTGGAATAACCTGTCATGTAGCGAACATGTTCTCTAGCAGCAAGGTCTCTCCTGTCCAAGTGCACGACTTAGTTGCTGATTTCTGAATCTGGTTTGAGAAAAAGGGCTGAGCCCATTTTTCAGGGAAAGTTTCCATTTTCTGGCTTCTGGAAGCCTTTTAAAGCCTTTGAAGTCATTCGCTTTAAACTGGAAGAGGGTAGATTTATAATAGGTATTAGAAAGAAATTTTTCACTCTGAGAGTGGTAAGGCACTGGAACAGGTTGCCCAGATGAGTTGTGGAGGCCCCATCCCTGGAGGTCAAGGCCAGGATGGGGCTTTGAGCAACCTGGTCTAGTGAGAGGTGTTCCTTCCTATGACAGGGTTGGTGGAACTAGACGATCTTCAATATCCCTTCCAACCTAAACTATTCTATGATTCCTTTGGCCAACAAAGTGCACACCACAAAGTGTGCCCAACAAAAATGACCTTCAGACTTACAATGCTTAGTCCCTTCTCTTCCCTCTTACTGCCTCCCCAGACTCTCCCTCCTCCTGCAAACCATCTCATATATGTATATATGGGATGTCTCTTCATGGTTTTCATCTGTATCTATAAATAGGTTTATCTATCTATCTGTCTATCTATCTATCTATCTATCTGTGTACTCTCTGGGCCAGAGTCTACAGCCCACTGAGTGGTGGGTTTCTGAGATGCAGGAGACTTACACTGAAGTCTTCATTGTGAATCACCTAATTTACAGCTGTTGATTCATTCTCCTGGAGCTCAGGGGAAACAAATGTAGCCTTTCTTCTTCAGCAGACCAAGAGATAATATTTAACCTTAGGTTAAGTATTATCTCATATAATGCAGGAAATGGTGTATGAGACCCATTAGTCAATAAATAAGTACTCTAACAGTTTTCCTTTACCTTCTAGAGGAAGCATACATCAACCTAGCTGTACTTGCACTAAGTGGTGATTACAGGATGAATATATTATAGAGGTGTGAGACAATGATGAGACAGGGTTGTTTATGGGCAATGGATTAAAAGAAATGTTCTGAATACCAAATAGTCAATAAGAATGGTTTTTACCTTTTTAGACTAAGATGAAATGGCTTGATCATATCCAATTACCTTATAAAAATGTTTCTTGCTGTTGATTGAGATAATGAAAGGGAGGACCAGAGCCCATTTTCATTCCTCTCTCCTTGAACCTGTTTTCATGCAGACATTCTCATCTGCAGATATCATCATCCATATTAATTGCTGAACTTAAATAAGAGGCAATAAGATTTCTTCCTAAATATATATTTTCTTCTTTTTAATTTCTTCAAAATGTTGGATATCCCTGCTTTTATATATCTGCTTTTCTCCTTTTAGAATTGTTTTCATTTCCTTTATTTAGGTACATCATGATTTTTTAATATTTTCTGTGTATTGTCGTAGCACCTGAATTTGCCAGATCATACCAGCAAAATTATTTCTTTCCTGACATAAAAGCCTAGTCTCTGTGGGTGAGCCAATTCTTCACTACTATTTGGGAGTCAGCACAGAAAAAATATACTTCAAAAACCTGGTGTTGCGTGTGAGAAAATAATATCCGTTCTAGTACCAGTTGTAATTACTGATCATTTAATCTCCAATTTTTCCCTACACACATAAAAGTCTTTAAAGTCCAAGCAAGTTACCAATAATCTGGAAAACAAATTTTTAATTCTGCCATGTGTTTTCTTCCAGTGGGGCAGGCAGATTTAGTCAAGTTACGAACATATTTACTGACACCTTTTTTTGCCTTCTAACAAACCTTAACCCCTATTTGGAAAAATTATTATCTGTTATTACTTTGAGTTTATTTCATATCTTAAATGGGAATATAACCAAGGAGTTTAAAAAATTGCTCTCTAAGGTTATACTTTCTACTTTAACACACAAGCTCTAAAACTGCTCAGAGCTGAATTAAAATAAGTACAACCAGAGAAGTGAAGAAGAATTAGAACAGAAAGCTATAAACTAATTTTTAAAACTCCATTAGGAAAGCAGTCCAGGAAAAGCCAGAGGGGCCTCATGTTAGCTGACAGTGATAAGAGGAATGGAGTATATTGAGAACAAGACATTATATACAGAAATCAGAGAGGCAGCTTGAGGGGTAGGAAACTCATTTATTCTCCGACAACAGCAGTTATAAAGTATAAGCATGCTTATTTTTCCAATAAGTTATCTTATTAGCAGTATAACGCTTCACGCAAATCCTGGGTCATTAAATTATCACACGCCTTCATTGTACAATAGCTTAAATCTTTTCTGCTTTCTTCTCGTGTGGTTTTAAGTCAACATTCATGAGAGCTGCAAAATAAGCTCTAGCTAAGATGAGAGGAGGATGTCACTGGTGCGTGCACACACATGTACTCATGCACACAGGTACACACTTATCACTTTGGCATGTGTTTATAGCAACGCTGGCTTTTAATTAAGAGTGAAGAACTCTTGAGAAAGTGGGTCACAAATTGCCTTTCACATCAATTTATTGATCAGATATTAGCCGTAAGTACCAAGAAGGCAGAACTTGATTCCTCCTATTGTCTGTGCTGAATTGATGATGGGATACAATATAACAACAATATAAGAATCATTTTCACCTGCTTCCCAGAGTGAAATTACACAACAGAAAAAACACCGAAAGCTGGGTCACAAAGACCCACCATTGACTCAGTAACCCTTGAAAATTATCAGCACAGGGTGGAGATCTGATCAACCTGTGACCACTGGTAGTGTCATTGTCTGAACAGAGGCATTCTGCAAAAAGAATAAAAGTTCAAGGGGTGTCTGATGAAACTGGTTCTCAACAGAGGCATGTACCTTCCTCCAGACCATTAAGTGTGACAAATGAGAGAATCCCAAGTAACAGAAAGAGCAACGTTGCATACGTCCTTGAGTTTTATTTCACAACCGTAGTGGAGTAAGCAACGTGCAATTGTAAACAAGTCCTTAACCACTTAAGTTTGCTGGAGTAAGTAGGCCTAATAATTAAAGTCTTATTGAGATTTAAAATAAGGGTTTCAAAATGATTTAGAGAGCCTTAGGTTCAGCGGTCCTGGGAAAGGGAGTATCTGTTTCCATAAAACAGTAAGTTTTCACTATGTCCTTGCCCCCACCAATCTGCAGTAGTCAGTTCAGGGACTGGGGACATCAGGTGTCAGATTAGAGGAGATAAATCTCTCTCTGCTTTTCACTGGCAGCAGATTTTGAGGAGACGGCTTACAATTCTGGCTGCTCATATGTCCTGACACAGGCATTGCGATTCAATCTATTGGGAAGACTATGAGGTTTCAAGGAAAACTTGCTCAAACCTTCCACCGTGACTTGTGGAAACCAAAGTTTCTTAGGAAAGTATCGCTTTTTGCCAACTTCTAGTTTCACAGGAAAGCAGTGAAAAAGGAGAACTGAAGCTATCAAAGTTTTGGTTCTAAATGTTTTTTCCTTTCAAAGTTGCTACAGACTAATTACAGCAAAAATTTTAACTTCAAACTTAAACTAATTTGAAATTACCACAAAATATTTGCTTGTGAAACGGAAATATATTTTTACTGATGAAGCTGATATTTATTTTTTTTAAGTTATCATGCCAGTTTTGGATGAAAAAGAGCCGTCTCTGGCAGTATCGGAATGAGTGCAGCCGTGTTCTGCCGTATTCAGTTTTCCAGAAAGACAGACAGTGCACTAAACTTTGTTCATTTTATTGCAGATCCAAAGTCAAGGCTTCAGTGGATCTCCCGTGCAGATCTAGTGATCTCCCATGTAGAACAACTGCAGTTGCCATTCCAGGGCACTCATCAATGCCCTGGACTTCACTGGTGATGGACAGAGAAAATGTCCTGTACTCAAGCATTGATGGTCACCGACGCACAGAAGGTAAAACTAGACTCATTTACAGCTTTTCTTCCAGCTGTGAATTCAGCTGTTGCCAAGAGGTCTTGATAATTCTTGAGATATTTTAGCTTTCATGAAACTTGCAAAGCGTTTCTAAAAAGTCCTTTTAACAGAAGTAACACCCTAATGTAATTAATGGCAATTTGATGCAGCCATCTAAAAGTGATGGTGTTAAAAGATCTGCAAGCCATTGTCACATCTGAAGGAAAATTACACTATAAATTAGAATGAGAGGAGTATTATAGTAAAATTGTTTAAATAACAGGTTCAATGACTGGTATTTCTGCCGTCTTAATCCAGAAGCCTATTAAAACTCAATGTTCTTTAGTAAATAATGAATGTTTACTGCATCAAAACACTTTCTAATCAACTCGGGCTGCATGATTTATCTCCTTGATATGCTTTCCAGTGCTTTAATACAGAGCAGTCCTTTAAAATAATCCGAAACAGTCCAAACTTCCTACTTGTGTTTTATTTTGGAAATTTATTTCTATTTTTTGCCCTTCCCATTCCTCACTCACCTCTATTCACAATGTAAAAGAGTTTACTTACTTAAGGGCCAAGGAAAGAGTTGGAAAGGCATTTCATTACATTTACTTGAGACTCCTAAAATAGTCATGGAATCATAGAATCCTTGCACAGGAGTATTTACATTAATGTCCAGTCTAGGGTACCTTGATTAAAATAATTTTGAAAGGACAATTTGGCTTACCCATTGATAAAAACTGAACCTGCCTTGGCTAATTCATTTCCGAGATGCTACAGCATCTTAAGGCCTCAGGATATACTGCACAAAGAAGCATTAGAAGCATTAGAAATAAACATTTCGAAATTCTCATCGTGATTTTGGTTTTTATCAGGCTAAATGAATATTTCCAACAGGAAATAGTAAAAGACTAATTTGAACAAATGTTGGGCTTCACCTTCCCTTTTTTCCTTTTGCAGTAGTGGGAATTGTGCAACTCATTTGAAACCAATCCAGCTGCACCAGGGCAAAGACATTCTTTTCTGTGTAAAGGTCCTCCCAGAGGGGAGCACTCTTTTCTTGTGGTGGCAGCCATTTCTTTTGTAGTATTGATGGTGTTCTCCAGGTGGCTCATGTATGAAGCTCCACGTTAGATGATGTCCCATCTGTCTGTTGTGGACAATGGGTATACTGGAAGGATTTGGCAATAAGAGAACTGTGTTTAAAAATGCGGGGACTTCCCCTTGGATGTAGTCCCAGCAAAACTTCAGAAGTGCAGTAGAGACCAAGAGAGTCTGTAGATGAGATTGACATTCAGGGAAATGAAGACAGGGGATGGTGCTTAACTTCTCTTACATCTACAAACCATACTGAGAGTGATTAATGACCTTCTACGTATATCCTCTTCTGCTCTTCATTTTTCTGAGAGAATAGGCAGCTAATTACTCCAAATTACTTGGGAAAAGAGCCATAAAAGGCTTTTAGTACTTAAATCTTGCCTAAGTCTGAAGTTCTGATCCTTTAAAACCTGCTGAAAGCCTGGAAGTGCATATACATATTTAGTGTAGCATCCGTATGAACACAAACTAGATTCAAGTATTCCAAGTAGAAATAATGTTTCAAAGCCTTGAAAGCCCACACTTGCATCCTGTTGGCACTCACAAGCTAGATATACCTCTCTCTGCTGGTGGAAGGATCCAATCCTCCAGGTATACTTTTATCATGTCAGCATAGCACAGCGCGATGACAGTCAAGTGGCAGGGCCAGTGTGCGGGAGCTGTTTTCTCTTGACTCAGCCTATGTCCTCCCCCTCCAAAACCAGCTGTCTAGCTACTAGATCAAACACCTGCTCAGGCTTGCCCAATATGAAAGAGTTTCAACAGGCATATCTCCCCTCATGTCCAAAGCATATCTCAGACTGCAAAATAGCCTATAGTTTTATGATTAGAACACAGGTTAGAGGGAAGAAAAAAACACAAAACCAATGACAAAACCAAACCAAACAAAATAAAAAAGCCCAATACCCTGAATAAACTGAATACCCTTGAAACCAACAACCTGAATACCCTTAGTGTTATTGCATTGGAGAAAAAGAGTGAGCCTTGGTGATCCAACTGAGTTCTTATGGCAAATCTTGGCTAAACATGTATTTGGGGACATGGGTGGAGTGGAGGGGTGGGTTCAATGTGAAACTGCCAGACAGGGACTTGTGGCCAAGAGGTAGGTACTTACATCCCACAGTGGGTTGGGATTTAAGATCTATTTCTGTTCTCTGTATTTCTGAGTGGAGATATTAAATGTCTCATTGTTCAACACACTAGTTCCTGAATATCTTGCTGTGAGACCCCTCATTTTTTCACTCTTCTGCTTTATGGAGTAGTAGACCCCATTCTGGTGGTCAGGTATCTAAAAAGTCAGGTGGCAGAGTGCGCTACCCTGAGGCACTCTCATTTTCTCATGTTTTTCACTCTTGGTATTTTCACAAGATGGGAACTGAGATGGAGACATTAGCTGCATTCACCCATGACCTTGGATGCGACTTGATTGAATGTTATCTAATAAAATGTAATCTCTAATGAACACAGGCTCACGACGCATTAGCCTGCTGTGATTGTTTATATAGATGAGGAAAAGACAGAAAAGGAATTTTCCGAATCTAAACAAAGTTAGGAAAAAAAACCCCAAACATAAAAGTTATCCTTTGTGTAGCGGTTCAAAAAAAATATCCATCTTTAAAATTACTACACAAAAATAGAAAACTTGGTTTCAAATTCAGTGCATATATTCAGGTACTTTTAAAGTCTTTCTACGGCTTCATGTGCCTGTAGCCAAAGAAACTGTTGTGGCAGACTATGAAATGGATGGTGCGGGAGGGGAAAGGGGGAGAAGGCACTACAGGGTGCCATCTGCTAAATTTTCAGTGGATAAAGTTAGCCGCTGCCTACCTAAAGACATCCAATCGTTTTAAACAAAAAAGCCCAGCAGTAACTTCTTCTCATATTGAACACAAGGCAGCTCTTACCCTGGAGAAAACCCTTGCCAAAATGAGACGTCTTTCTGAGCTGTGTTTGCATCCTCTGCCAAGAGCCAGCAGCGCACTTGCCAGCACCAAGATGGGCACCAGCATGTGTTGGAACAGGATGTACAGAGCAGAAAAAGGACATGTGTATTCCTGCACAGCGGCCCTCGGTGGGGATTTCACTGGTGATCCCCAACCTGGCAGACATGGTCAACTCAAGTTAAACATGAAAAGGGACACACAGGAGACAGTTACAAGGTCCTTTATAAAGTATTGTCCTTTTTTTTTCTGTTTTCCAGTATATAAGTAGAACGTTCTTGTCCTGTTAGGCTTATCTTGACAACAAATAATCTACACTAGTCGTCCTTTTTACAATATAATACCCTTAAACCTCTTCTATGTGCACACATAAGGGTTACAAGAAAAATTTTCTTCAAGATCTTCACCAGCTTATAAGCATGAGGAACACCACAGACTGAATAAATAACATACTTCCTAGGAAAAAAGACTAAACACAGAAGAAGTTATTATCCTAGATTCCCAAGCTTCAGATGATTTGTTTGGTGCAAACACACCCCCCACCCTCCATCTGCCTGAAATTTCCAGAAAACCATGTTTGTTCCATGTTTAAAGGATAACTCCCCTAAACTGGAAAAGGGGGTTTCATGCACCTCCCTGACCGACACCGTCTTGCTTGGTCTGTCACACCATGTGTCACAAGGCATTCATCACCTAGTAAATTGGAAAAAACCCACATTGTATTCTTTAAGGAAGAATTATACAACATGTATCTAGTTCCACCTAATGCACTTTGGTGATGGGTAAGAGAAGGGCATCCCAAAACAGACCAAAAGAAAAGAAATTCAGAGAACTCCAAGTGCGGTATTCTCTGCCAAGCTTTTCTGACTAATACGCAGCTGAATTAATTCACGCATGGATCCATCCACTTAATAAGGCAAGCACATATACGTGCACTTTCACTGGGGATTATTGAAGGGCAGATTGTCATTGATAATGACGACAATGTCACGAGGCAAGTGAGAAGCTCACAGTAGCTCAGAGTGAAAAATGCCATCCACAGATCTAGAAAAAGTGGGGGTAACATTTCCAGTTGGACTGCAGGTGAGTCCTTGGTGTACCTTAAAAAACACAGGTCCCCACTGGGAGCTGCATAGCAGAGCTGGGCAGGCTTTCCCTCTAGAGCCCACTTTTGCTTTTTAACACTGGCATGAAAAGTGGGGAGACCAATTCCAAGCACTCCCCCTGCACAGTGTTTCCACATTGCCCTAGCCACCCATCCCGGTGGGGAAGATGTCCATGGGCAGAGCTGTCCCAGTCGCTGCATAAACAGGGAGAGGATCGCTCCTCGCCAGGCAGGAGTGTATGTGGAGATGTGTGCACTGCCATAGCCCTGCTATTCTGGATGCAAGGATCCTTTGGTGCTTTGGCTAGGGGTGAGAAGACATTTTTGGCTTTCCTCAGAAAATAAACCCTCCTTTTTCCCTGGCCCTCAGTTCCACAGGGTAATGTAATCCTGATAAACCGCTGTCCTGTGGATGGACACTAGCCATTGAATTAGTGGTGAATTACAAAATGTATCACTTAGATCCAAAGCACCGATGTAATTCTGTCAACTTAACTTTGTACATGTGCAATATGATCCAGTCTTCCTTAGGAGGATCTCTTTCCAGAACCTTCCCTTCTTTCCTGTCTGTTTAGCCTGGAGGGTGAACTCCTCAGAGGCGCAGCAGACCGTGTCCTCCCTCGCCTCTTGCTGTTTCCCTGGGAGAGGGGGAGAAGTCCAAGTCACCCTAAGGTGGTGCGGGCAGTGGTCTTTCCCAACAGAGACCAAAGACTAGCCACTTGATATATAAAACTCAGTTGGCTTTGTCTGCGCTGCCTCTGAGCAGTGCTCTGGAGAGGACCTGGCTGTGAGATGCCCTGCAGAGCTTGGGGAGAGCAGCAGTGCCGCAGGCTGGCCCCACAGCGCCGGGTCACGCTGGTGGGCACAGTAAGCCCCACTTGGGGTGCTCCGGGCTGTGTGACCTCTCTCCATGTCCTCATATGAACAGGGACGCAGGAGGCTGGTTCAGGTATGTGCTGCTCATCAGGGATCAACTGTCTCCAAGGCAGCTGAGTCAAAACAGTATGCTTGGTGTTTTCTGCATGCAAAACCAGAAAGAGTAACAGAGCTGTACCTGGCAGGAAAATCGGATGGCGATGAACAGAGTTTTGTAAGCAAATGCTATAAGCTTTAGACAAATTCCACGAGAATCATCAGAAAGCACGGGTTGTTTTCCTTGTTCTCCTCTATCTAAATTTCTGTCAAAGAAGTTTTTCATATGCTGACTGAATGACAGAATTTGCACAGAGTTCTTCATGATGCTTATTGATAAAGGCAAGGCTGGGCAGAGCTGTAAATAGGAAAAAAATCAAAGCTGCAACTTTGCTATGGTATAGTTTGCCTGGGAACGTTTCCAAGCTGAGGCTACAGTTTGCTGTGCCATCCCTGAGGTTGGAGATCAGTTTCCTGCAAAGCACTCAGTATTGACTGCCCCCCTCCCCCCCCGCCAAATCCCAACATCTTGAATAAGTATTTTGCATTGGTTACTAAAATAATTGACAATTTCTGGAAAGGGGCAGGGGAGAGGGCCTTGGGAAAACACATTCATCTGAAAGCAGAAGCTAGGCAAATTCAACTCGAAATTGAAGTGCAATTAATTATCAGTGAGGCATTGCAACAACTCAGCTAGAGATGTGTCGGATTCCCTGTCATTTGATTCCCGCCCCCCTATATTTCAAATCTCTCTGGAAGCGAGAATTTAGTGAAACCAAGTCAAGATTTTTCATGCAGGACTTGTTGAGCAAATGCTCAATATGGTTTGTACTGATAAATGACCATAGATGTTCTTTTGTAGATTGAAAAATTACTCTCTTTCTGAAAACAATGCATGATACCCCACAAATATTTACTTTGCAAATCAGAGGAGGGTGTTAGTAAGGGGATATTTCTCCATCAGGGCTGAATAGGATGTGTGTATGTGGTCAGTCAGCTCAGAATCTCAGCCACAAACGTGTAAAGGACCTCAGACATTCATGCACTCTTGGTTCACTTGTTAGCCTGGACTAAGCATGTGGTTTGAAACCTTTTTTTTGATCTACAGACCCCTAAATACTTTTCAGTGAACCTCTCTGTAGAGTACTGCAGCTTGCTGAGAAATTATTTGCTCTTCCTAGTTACTGTGTCTGTATGCTGTAGAAATAGCCATGGGAATGGATTTATGGATCTGAGAGCCCTAAGAACCACTGCACTCAATGACTTTTTTCTGATCCCATGACTGTTCTGAGTTCATGCGTTTCTGCTACCCACTTTAGTCTTCAGCCGGCATCCACATTTGCTCACATGCTACAAATTGCATCCAAATCCTGTTTGATTTTCCGAAGTCCCAAAGTTTTATTGACATAGCAGAAAATGGTTTGTACAGAGAAAGAAAACCAAAACAAAACAAACAAAGCAAAAAAAAATCTTCCAATAAGCCTCAAGAAAGTAAGATCAGTTAATTTTATTCAAGTTGGAGGAAAAATTGATTCTGCATAATTCTGCTTGTCACAATTCATATGTCTCATTTCCTAGCCCTATGAAAGACCTAGTGGGTACTGGGGGTACTTCATTGTCACATTGTCTGTCTATCTGATGTAAACAAAAATATGTTCAGTAATGACTTTCTTAGCTTAGCATAACCCCTGCCAAGAGAGTGAGGCTCCCCTACTGTCTTCTGCCTTATGACTGTTTATTTATATCTGTGTAGGCGGTTGATATTTAAGGTGGTCGAGACACTGTAAAAGTATAAAGCAATTAAAACAAACGTATCATGTCTCTCTCCTAGGTTTTGCCAGGGAGACAATATTTAATGAAGCTTAGCATTATCTGACATCCCTTCAACTTTCCTCTAATTAACTTGCATCACTTTGAATAAACCCTTTTAACACGGTGGGACTGTCTGTGAGCGCAGTGTTTTGCATGCTGCTTCAGAAGACATTGACCTCCTTGGTGTGGCTGTGAGGCCAATTTTTTTTTGAGCTGTACCGGTCCTTTTCGTTAACTGGAAATTTTATCATACTTTCATGAGAAGGCTTAGCAGGATATTTTATATGGTACAGAATTCAAAATATTTTATCAAGCAGGACTCCCTGTAGTCACCTCCTGCAAGTCACATCCTCCCTTCTGAAGAGTGGCCAAAATAATGGGGACCAGCTTCAAAACCTAGCTCAATCTCTGGAATCCTCTGTTTTCCCAAAAGTACACTGCTTTTCCCTCCAAATAGAGCTAAATGACAACACTTGGATGATGCTTTGAGAGATGCCTAACAGGAGAATATTAATTCCTGCTATCAAAGTTCACTTATTATTGACCAAAAAGCCAAATATCTTATTTTGAAATCCCACTTCAATTCATCCAGATTTAACTCTATGTCTCTGTGACAAAGAGAAGGTTTGAAGTCAGCCATGTTCCCTATCCTCTCTTCACTCCTCATCTTGTCACAGACTCATACATGGATGGACTAAACCTCAGCAGATGCAGAAAGCTACTGATTTTTATCAGTGAAGATTGTGCACATCCTTGCTAATGACTTATATTTTAAGGTCAAGAACAATTGTGTACATACCTGAGAAAATGTGGTTGCCCAAGACGCTACATACTCTACCAGATGTGCCGCTTGCAGTAATAGACAGATGAGGCTGACTCTAAAACTGCTGTTTGCTTAATGACTTGTTAACTGTCAGTTATCAGTAATGACTCTCTTCAATATAGCTTAAAAACCACCCTCAAGACTAGCTTTAACGTGACAGAAAAGGAGCCATGTTGATAGTTGTTCTGGTTTGAGCAACACAGGACTAATTTCTCTTCTATTGCTTGGGAAAACTGTACTCTGAATTTGTGAAAATATTTACTTTATAGCCAGCTATGGTGTGTGGGTTTCAAGGTCTCAGTGGTTTTGAGTTAGCCAGGTGCAAGGGCGAGGAGCGAGACCGGGGCACTTGACCCAAGCTGGCCAGCAGGGTTACTTCATACCATGAATGTGAATGTCACATTCAATATAAATTAGAAAGTTTGCTGTGAAGTGCTCTCTCTTCCTTGATGGTGACAATCCACATAACTCTTTGCCCTGCTGCTGGACCCCTGAGTTCTTCCCTTCCTCCCGAAGCCGTAGCGGTGGCAGTGTCCAACATTTGTTGTCCACTGCTGGACCTGCACAGTTTCATGATGATAGAATTGGCTGAGTACAATCTTTGCATATTTTATATTGGTATTAGGATCGATACTGGTTCTTTAGTATTATTAATGTTAATTATTAGTCTTATCCAATTAAATCTTTTTATATTTCAACCCTTGTGTTTCCTTGTTTTTCCCCAATTCCCTTTCCTGGCGGGGGCGGGGGGAGGGGTCATCATGTGACAGAATAATTGTCTAAACAACAACAAATTGTTGTGGGTTTCTCAAACCATAGCAATAGTTCTTGCATAGTTGCCTGAAACCACATTTGACAACGTGTTCACCATAGCAACAATGCTTTAATGTTTGTCAGTCCATGACCCACTAATGTACATCACAGTCATGTAGCTCGTTATGTTTATACTGGAGAAAACTACTTCACAGATGTTTGCAGGTTCTTTCTGTTATTGTTCCAGTCTCTTATTGGGACATTGGTTAATAACCCAAGTTTGTACAGCTCTGCTTTTGCTTGTACAATTCATCCTACCTTGTCAGCTCTATTTGACACTAGAAAACCCAAATTCTTGTGCCTACAGTTGTTCTTCTTAAGACTTACACCTTCTGTACATTTAATATACAGTGTTGATTTTCAGCTCCTCTTTTGGCTCCTCAGAGTATATATACCCTTCCAGAGAAATATTACTTTATTTGTCATTCAACAGCTGAAATCACTATTAGTCTTACCATTCAATACATTGGCAAGCTTTAGTCATCATTTTTTTCTAGAAATTGTTTTTTCCACACAGTAGGCCCCTTTTTCTTTCTCCCTCTTTCTTTTTTTCTGTTTGGGAATAGACATTGTCTCACAACTTTGCTGGAGTTTCCCTTGCGGTAGGTTATATTTTTTCCCTACGATTTCGCAGAAGACAATTGATATGCGGGGTGAGAGAGCTAAGAAGGGACAGAAATATAGTTCCTGGACTAATGGCATGAAAGGGAAACAGGCTTGATATGACAGAAGTTTTCCTAGCACTGATGTCTATTCACTCACAGAATAGTCTCCAAATGCAAAGAGGAAAGCCCTGATAAATGATGCATCTTAAGCTATTTATGAGTAGAGTTTACTGGGACTTTTTCTGATGAAAGACAAAATATCAACCACTTGAAGGCAGGCATCAACTAAATTTCATAGGTTGGGTTTTTACTCAAACACAGGTGGAGAAAGTGCACTATCAACCTCCTAATGGTCAACATTTTTATGATGAGGGTACTCATTGCACTGTGATACCACCTTCCCCTAATACTAGATATTGGTACAGAGTTAAACAAGGACAGGAGCAGAGGAGATGCTGGAAAACTTGGACATGAGGTTCGAGAAATCAGTGTGAAAACCTGATGGCAAGTCCTGGTCTGCATCAGGCAGAGCAGTGACTTGAACAGAATGACAGGATCTTAAACTGGCTGAGGTTGGAAGAGACCTCTGGAACTGATCTGCTCAAGCAGGGCCACCTAGAGCTGGTTGCCCAGAACCGTGTGCAGAAGGCTGAGTATCTCCAAGGGTGCTTGAACAAGCACCTCTGCAGCATATTCTAGGGTAATCCTATTTTTCCAGAAGTCTTTGGCCTCAGATACTGCTCCGGGGATTTTGAGGGCTTTATCTTCTTCTTGGGTGAGAAACTGGGTTGCAGAGACTAAAAACTAAAGCAGATGAGTTGTCATGACACAGGATCCCAAGAAACAGTTGTTGTGGAGAACAGAGGATACTTGCCTTCCTATAGACATGCTCAGACAGAGTAAATAATAACCTGTCATCTGCACCCAGTTGCACACTATATAGAAAACTAGCAACATAATAGAAATTGTAAGCTTACCTGAAGACATTTATAACCAACAGCCTGTATAACATTTGATGTGAGTGCATCAGCAGCAAGATAGCAAGACTAAAGATGATGGGGTAGCATCCCATAGCCACCTCCAGCAAGAGCCTTCATGTTATCTTCACAGTCCATATACTCCCTGCTCTCTCAGGGATGACCCCTAGAGTGATAAAATCTTTGAGTGAAGGACCCAAAATACAAGCTTCCTGACAGAGCCATCAAATATATTCACATTCATGTTCCAAATCTGAATAACAAAATGGAGAGAAGACACTGAGATGGCTGCCCTGCAGGAAGCCCTAAAATAAGAACTGAGGGCACCATTCAGAAGAGGGGATCTTGCCATTAGTACCAAACCTAAGGTAAAAGAAAATGAGCATCAGGAAGAACACACTGTTGTTAAGAAACAGTTCTGACTGTATGCATTTGTTTAACCTATAACCTTTAGTTTCCTACTTTGCAATGGAAAGCCTGACCTTGAAGTCTCAATGTATAAACTCTTGCATTTTTTATTTTTAAGTATCATGCCTGTTTATTGCCTTAGTGGCAGAGTAAATTATGGACCAACTGAGAAACATATCATGGTCTGTTTTCCCTAAAAAAGGGAACCCAATAAGAGTAGTGTGTGCAGGCAGTCCAGAGTGGCCTGCACCACAAGTATGTATAGTGTTTCCTTATAAATTACAAAGGGATCCTTAGAGGACTGCAAATTTTGGAGAGGAATTACCTTCTGCCTTTCCCTTAGAGGTCATTATTTAATGTATGTCCCACAGGAAGAGAGAGAAAATAAGTTATCCCACCTTTATGAACAACATGCCTGCATCACACTTGCCTAAACTACAGATCACATCTCCAAAGTGTCTTACATTAACAGAGGAACGAATGTGACTGACAATCTCTCTTTGGGGATGCTTTCTGCAAGAATCTCTTGTATGAATGGACATCTTCTCACACAATCACAGTCTTTCTATTGCAAAGGATGCCCTTCAGAGAAGATACTACTCAGCAAGGTCTTCATCCCATAGAATGACTCAGATCTCAAACTGCTTGCAGAGGCCAAACTTTCTAACAGTAACAATTTCACCCTATTGCCAGGGACAAGAAGGAATGGTAGCAGGGCTACTAAGACAATCAATATATTTTTATGTTCTACTTCCTCAACCACTAAAGCATCTCCCCATGCAATTTCAGGTAAAATCAAGGACAAAAGTTTCAATCAAGAAGACTGTCTCATAGTTATGTTCTTACAACATTTGTAGTAGACATATGGAAGCTGTGTTGGTGGAGAACTTAACAGAACTACCGTGGCCTGGTATGGAGTCATGGAAATCATGAGGGTTTTAAGATCATCCACTGTCTGTGGATTTGTTGGTGATTATCAAGTGACATGCTACAATCTGGATTTTAAAAACTAGGAATTATTATGCTCAAAATTTTTCTCACAGGCAAAGAGGAAACACACCTTACATATAAAGCCAAGAATCTGAAGAATTTACATCTTAACAGTATAACTATTATTAGTCCAGATTTAATTATTACAGGTAAAGAAAGAACAACAATACAGCCGTAACTGATACACAAATAGTTCTTATTTTCCACCCTTTCTGAGGGTGCTGACCCTCTCCCTGCTCCTCTGGGCCCCAATGTAGGTGGTTTCATGCTGTTGATGGCAGGGGATTGTTACGGCAAGTCATCAGCGTTTGAAGGCTTTTTCTGGGAAGAACATGATGTTCACATTGATGGTTTCTCCTTCTTCACCCCAGGATCCACCCGGGGGCATTTTAATATTTGCTAGCATGCTTTTACACCTTAAGTCTTAAGCCACAGGCACCCAGTTAATTAGAAAAAAATGCTATTACAACTAAACCAAGTAAAACAAAGATGCAGGCAGGTCACAAAATATTCATACAGAGCAAGCCTAACAAGTCTCAGTCCTGAGGCCTTACAAACTCAGTAGAAAGCTTGTGGCCTATTACTAGCAGTGGCAATACCACATTACATGCTTAAAAATAATTAAATTCATATAAGCATATCTTTCAAATTAAAACTTCAATGATGAACAGTTTACCCCTGCTGTCGCTACAGGACCTCTGATTGTCACTAGAAATCTTTCTCAGGCAGGTAGAAAAATTTTCTTAAAATCTAATGCCTTGTACACCACATCTGCAATTCTCTGTCCTGCAAAATGTTATTCTGTACTAGTTTCAATGCTAGTAAAAAAAAAAAATAATGGGGAGGAGTTGAATGGTGTTGCCTGCTCTAGGAAAAGTTTGTGAATCCCTACCAAAAAAAAACCCCATCAGCATTCCCTTCAACTTCCATGAAAAAGCTTTTCAGGGCCAGAAACAGAGGTCAGGCTTGCACTCATAAATCTGCTTCCAATTAGTGTGAAATCAAGGTAACGTGCAGGTAATTGAACGTTGCTGTTGTGATTGTACGGAGAAATGTAAGCAAACTGTGTACTGTGGACCAAGCTCTTTCCCCTCTGGAAGTTACCTGTACTAGCAGAATAAATCACAGAATAATTGAGGCTGGAGGGCACCCCTGGAGATCGTCTAGCCCAACCCCATGCTCAGAGCAGGGTCAGCTAGAGGAGGTTGCTCAGGACTACATCCAGTAGGGTTTTGAATATCTTCAGGGATGAAGACTCCACAGCTTCTCCGGGCAACCTGTGCCAGTGCTCTGTCATCCTTACAGTAAAAAGCTTTTCTTATGTTTAACTGGAACCTCCTGTGTTTCAGTTTGTGCCCAGTGCCTCTTGTCCTGTCACTGGGCACCCCTGAGAAGAGCCTCGCTCCGTCTTCTTGACTTACCCCCCCTCAGGTATTTATACACATGGATAGGATCCCCCTGAATCTTCTCTCCAGGTTAAGCAGCCTCAACTCTCAGCCTCTCCTTGTATGAGAGGTATTCCAGTCCCTTAATCATCTTTGTGGTCCTGTGCTTGACTCACTTTGGTAGTGCTGGGGAGCCAAGAGCTGGACCCAACACTTCAAGTGTGGCCTCACCAGTGCTGAGCAGAGGGGAAGGATAGCTTCCCTTGACCTGGTGGCCACGCTCTGCCTCATGCAGACCAGTACGCTGCTGAACTTCTTTGCTGCAAGAACACATTTGGTTGATGTTTAACTTGGTGTTAAATGACCCTCTGAGCCTTCTCCTGCAAGAGTTTTGTGTCACTTGAAAACTTGCTGAGTGTGCACTTTACCCTGTTGTCCAGGTCATACTGGTATTTATCCCTGGTATACACCATTAGTGACCAGCTTCAAGCTTGGCTTCATGATGCTGGTCACAATCCTTCGAGCCTGGCAGTTCAGCTGGTTTTCAGTCCACTTCACTGCCCGTTTATCTGCCCATTCAACAGCTCGTCTATGAGGATGTCACAGAAGACAGTGTCAAAAACCTTGCTAAACTTGAGATAAACAACGCCTATGGCTCTCCTGTCATCCACCCAGTCAGTAATCTTGTTATAAAAGGTTATCAGGTTGGTTAGGCAAGACTTTCCCTTCCCAAATCTGTGTTGACTACTCCCAGTCATCTTGTCCTTCATGCGTTGCTCTGCAGACAGCTGCTAGCAGCTGGAAACTAAAGGCTAGAAGTGAGGGCTTTATTAACCTCAATCCCACTTTCAGGTGAAGATTAATTTCCTTTCAGTTGGTTTTCCTAAACACAGGTGCCCATGGTGTGCTGGCCATTGGAAAAGGGAGCAGCAAGCACCATTCCTTTGTGCTCTTTCTGCTGGCTCCCAAGCATGGTGCTACAGAACCCCACCCTTTTTAAATGAGGACAAGACTTGTGAGGTAGGGAGTGGGAATGACTGCAGAAAGGGATTAGATGGGGAAAGATAAAACAGAGAATGCTTGGAGGGAGGTCAGGGCTGGAGCTGGGAGCTTGGAAGTGCCAGAGAGAGGTGGAAAATCTAGGGAGGGAAAGACTGAGTCTGTATGGAGTTGGAAACACAGGAAAGGTGTGGAGGGACAGGTGGGAGATTACTGAGGGATGGAGGAAGAATCAGAGATGAGTTTGGTGATGGGGTCAAAGAGGGGTTTCAGGACATGCTGGACTGCCAGGGAGGAACCCTTGATCCGTACCAACAATGGAAATATGGTGTGGCCTGAAACAGAGGCCAAACTAATAAAGTATGCTGGGATTATTGGTTTGCATTTCATAATGGGTTTGCATTTCTCCAGTCACTGCCAGTGGAAGGGGGAAGGGAGAAGCAGAGGGAGGAGCAAGGGAGGAGGAAAGAGAAGGAAGAAAGGAAAGAGAGAGGTGGCAGAAGAAGATATGAAGAAACAGTGGTGGGGAAGGATGAGAACGAGGAAGAGAAAGTCACACCAGTAATGCCGGTCTACTGAGACCTCAGGGGCTGTGGTGAGAACAGCCCTTGCAAGGCTGGGAGCGAAGCTCACTGTCTCACGCTATCAGACATAGCAATTCCATCTCCAGCATTCATTTCTCATCCCTCTGGTCCTCTGGACTTCAGAGACACAGTTAGTCCTGTAAGATTTGTTTCTCAGGGGAGCTGGAAGCTACATTTCCTGAAGGAAGGATAAGACCCTGGTGCAGGGTGTCGTAGGCTGTCCTGTAGATGTGGATTTTGCTTTGCTGTTATCAACTGCCAGGCAAGATACATAAACATGGCATTTAAAAAGAAGCAGTCACACTGCCTAGATTTTCTCTACATCTAGCTTGATTATCAATAACTTTCACAGTTGCCACCAAAATGAAAACCAGCTGGGTCTACAGTGTTTACTAACACTAATACTAATACTAAGCAGCTGCCGGGGGGGAGGGGGAAGATGCCAGATGCCTCAAGTGGGCATCCAAAATTAGGAATCTTGCTGTGACTCTGCTCCCTGATTGTACAGCAGGGACTCCTTGCTGAGGAACTGTTACAATGCATTGACTAATGCTTGTGTAGAAGAGTCATGGTAGTGATCAGCCCCAAAGAAAAGCGCTGGAGGAAATTAATAATCTTATCATCTGGGCACGGTTTGAACAGCCTGCAATGAATAAGGCAGGGCACCAACACACTGAGCAATGAGAAGGAGCCACATTATTCCACACACATCTGCAGTGAAGATGCAGGGTCTGGGGGAAGAATAGCTATCATATCGTTAAACACAACAGGATTCAAAGGTCCAAGGAAACGGAACTGAGCTTGAAGGGACAGCATTACTCCTAGCACTGCCCAGGGATTCATCCTGAAGCCTTTTTTCTTGTGATTATAATTAGTCAGTACAGGTTAGTAAGAAATGCACCTGAAAGAAGAAAAGAGGAAGAAAAATAATTTCAAATTATTTCTTTTGCTTCAGGCATATTTAAAAACTATAGACTCAATGAAAAGAATAGGGGTTGTGAAACATCAGTGCTGCCTTTGCCAGTAGTATTCAGGTTAAGTCCAGTAAACTTCCCACCACTAACATCCAAAGCTCTCATCCAGCTACACCTTCTAGAGCTCAGTCCTCCCCTCAAGAATGCTAGCCCTAAAGGTGACAGTGTCCCAGTGCCTTCCTTGCTGGGTGGCTTAACCTGGACACTTGCCACAGCTCCTCACAGGGAAGGGCAGGAGGACATCAACACACCTGTTTAATGGCCCACGGACTCCCTTTCCTTCTCCTTTGCCCATCTCTCATCTTCCTTGTTATTTTGGCACCTGAGATATCCCAAGGATGTGCATACTCCATGCAGTGTATGACTTCTGAAAGGGATGCAAGCACTTGGTGTGTATGTGCCAACCCTCTCAGCCATTGAATTTTGAACCCATCATGTTTAACACATCATGAAAGCCAGTGTCCAGGCAGAGGAGAGAAACTCTATAGATATGTCTCTACTAGTGTATTATAGAGAGAACTTCCCAGAAACGCAAACTCAAAATCTCTTCCCATACTCTTACACTGCTAGAAAAGCACAGTGTAAGACAGCCCCCACACACACACACTTTTTCTCCTCCCAGGAAGGTGGGCAAAAGAGGAAAAAAAGGAGGGTAAGGGAAGGAGAGAAAAGCAAAAGGCTTGTGTGTTCAGATAAAGATAGTTTAATAGAAACGATGACAGAAAAGGAAAAATAAGAATGATAATAACAATAATAATAATGACACGGGTCGCTCTCACTGCCTGGTGAACTGGCACCACCTCGAGCAGTGATCATGGATCCCCCACCTCCCGACTAACCTCTGTTTATATACTGAGCATTTCATTGGCCATTCCATCATTCTGTTTATGCTTCTATGGGAAGCTGAGGAAAGTCATTGAACAATGTAAACATCACTTAGTAACAACTAAAACCAACAGGTATTATTTACATTCCTTCCACAGCAATGACTAGAAAGAAAATTAACTCTTCCCCAGCTGCAACCAGGACACCAGTACTGTCGCAAAAGTAATGCTGCTATGTTCTCCCAGTGTCTGTTTTTTTGCTGAACAATCGGACAATTTGATTTTGCAGCAGCTGTAGCTTGAGCACTCTCCAAACATAGCTATCTGTACTACAGTGCTTTATCCAAACCCCAGTCCTGAAGTCAAGATATCCTGGGTAAAAATATGTGTTTTGGAGAAATAGCTAAAGCTTTTGTGCAAAGCACCAGTGACCAGCAAAGCCTTCAGGGTTTCCTTTTATAAATACAGGGGAGAAGAAGGGATGGGTGGGAGGATGCGTTACATTCTGCTTATTATCCCGTTGACATTTTTCCTCCTCAAAAAGGCTGTAGGACAAATGTTTTTTTTTTTTTCTTTTTCATTTTTCTACCAATATTTTTTGTCATGTTTTCACTTCTTTTCTCTGGTAGAAGCACAACACCCAATACTTCAGGAAACAAATCAGTCAAATTGTTCTGATTCCTTTAAGGACAACTTGGCACCCTTTCCTTGCTCACCCACTTATTTCACATCTCACCAGGTACCATGTTTGCATACGGATGAAATGGCACAGTGCAAGTGAAGCTAGGTCAACATAAATCCTCCGGTCATCCACATGGCAGAGGAAGGATAGTCACAGAAGTTGGCTGTAAGGGGTGCAGGAACTGCTGAGGAGACGAAGGACACATATGCACACCTTACACTGTGGAGTATTAGGAATTTGGGTGTTTCCTTGCAGTTAATTCCTGGGATGTGTTTGAAAATGCAACAGGACTGCATAAGGTAGTGAACATGCCATTAGACTAAGGTCTGGCCACCATAGAGCCTCTCATTCACACTCTGTTCTGAGCAAAATTCACATACTATGGCATCTAAACGGCTTTGGTGAACAGGATGTCAAGGGAAGTTGTGTGACTATGTCGTTTGGAGCATGAACAATAGTTACCAAAAATTATAGGTATCTGTTTTGGTTTGGGGTTTTGGTTGTTGGTTTTGTTGTTTTGTTTTTTTTTTGGGGGGGGGGGGGGGGGGGAGGCTGTTGGTTTTGGTTCGGGTTTTTTTTTGCCTGGATTTGGATACAAAAGTGGCTTTGAGTCAATGTATAAATCCCTTTTTTTTTTTTTTTTTTTTTAATCTGCCTTTTGGACTCCTTCAAAAGCACTTTCCAAATCCCTCAATAATGTTCACATTCATGCCTTATACTCGTGGCACTTTAAAAATGCTAACGGTCACCTTTCATGAGGCTAAGGGAAAAGAAACGCCTCTTAAATAACTACAAAATGCTGCAAACAAAGAGCTGCAAGTTTTTCCCCAATGAATGTTCCTTTGGAGATTCAGCAGCTGATATTCTACTGAACTTGTTCTGCCTGTGGGCTATCATAATAGCTCTCAAAAAAGTAATCCACACCAAAGCTTTGAGCTACAAAGCAGAAAGCTGCAGGAAATTAGGTTTATTTTGCTGTTAATGGAAAAAGACAAAATCCAGCAGTAACTTAACTGGTTTTTTCATTTTTAAATGATTGGAAGAGATTAATAAAATTTAAGAGACAGAATGAACTTGCACTTGTTATGAGCATGAAAGGGCACTGTATACTAACAGTAGGTTTCTGGGATAACCATAAAGCAGAATTTAATGAAATTGCTTCAGAGAAATGCAGCAATAAATACATGTAATGAGCCAGCAAAAGGAGCCAGGAGGCAAGGTGCTTCCATAGATATGAGTCAATAAATGCATTAGCAAAAGGAAGAATGGGATCTTAGAGAGATAATTGTTTAAAGTGATCAGAAAAGAGAACAGAAGTCATTTGTACAAAATTTCACCAAGAAATCTTTTTTTTTTTTTCCTCCTGGTTATATTAGAATATCTGCACTTTAATAGAAGTTTGAGGACTCTGAACATGGTATTTAAACTACTATGCTTTTACTGTCAGCCAAAGTAACTTCACAAGCTGATGTGTGATATGAAATGAGGTTGTTCATCCCAGCCCACATGCACCGTATTACCAACCAGCACACAAAATACAGGGCTGCTGAGGGAAGAGCG
>NW_009649235.1:395281-402804 GCF_000708025.1 Charadrius vociferus | reverse complement strand
GCACAGCTGGAATTCAGTGTTAAAACATGCATGGCTTAAGATGGGGCCCATACTAAATGAACCAGAAACTCTCCGGCACTTACAGCTCTGTGGTGCATGGTTTCCACCCAGCCGGTTGCAGCACTCCCCCTCTCATGGACTCAGGCTGCAAGGGTGATTTCCAATAGCCTGAGCCCAGAAGCATGCAGGTGACAGAGAGCAAACCAGAGCTCCAGTCACCTTTCCTTTATGGCTTTTGTGGAGCCAGAAGAAACTATCGGAGGACCTGGGTACCTTATATACGCCAGCCAGCTGCAATTTTCTGCACAGAAGTAGCACAAACATACTCGGTTTGTGATGCCATTCCTGCCTCCTAAAATTTTTCTAGCTGATATTTGCAATATTGTTGGCAGCTCCTATATAAGAGTCAGAGAAATGAGAACACTGTCAAAGCAACTGTCTCCATTTGCACGAGGCAAATGCACATCTTCAGGCAGTCACTTGTATGTCTTACTAAATTACCTTGCCCAGAAGTATAAGTGGAAATCTGCTATAATCAGTCACAATATATAGCATTTTAAAGGCCCAGCTTATGTGTAGTCGATATGTAAAGGTACTTATTTTGAAGATACGAAGCTGAATTAGATCGTCATATGCAATGCATATATCTGCTGCACTGCCGAGCGTGGAAAGCAGTATAAACAAGACATTGTAGAGAGGACCTGGAAATAAGACAGTTCGCTGAAATCAGAGCCATTGCACAGCATGGAGCACAGATGTGATGACTCCTGGCTGTGACACCAAATGGCTTTGTAAAGTCCCGTACTGCATGTTTTTTAGGAGAAGGCTCCAAGGAGCTCCAAGAAACACTCTCGCTCAAAATAAATTACGGGAAGGACTCTTGCCTAAAGCTGCTGTCTAGAAAGCAGTAACAGCCAGCCTGTGAAATTGGGAAGCTGGCAATAGTAATTACTTCCCTAGAAGAGAAAAAGGGTTCTGAAGGGTATTATACTTCAGTAAGTACTTTTTCTGAACACAGAGGCAGATTTCAGTGTCTAATTGGTTAATTACATGTAATTTCAGGAGGTATGGATGCTCCATTTTCTGGAACTGACATTTTTTCTGTCAAGTGTTAATGGATGTTGGGGGAAAAATATCTTACGCAAACTGCTATGTAAAAAACTAAGACAATGAACAGACCTTTCTAAGACTGGGAGTGCTGCAGGATACCTCTAATTACCAGGTCACTGACAACCAGTAACCAAACAAGAGAGTTTGCGTTCATTTTTTCCAGAGTTCCCCAGTGCTTTCTTCACAGCATCTATGAATGGTAAAAATATTAGTCTTCACCATAAAAGGAAGTTAAATACAAAGCACAGTTAATGCATCAGTTAGGAGAAACCCTGAGCTGAATCCTGCTGATGCTGAATCCCACTTTCGGACAATTGATGCGGAAAGGCTGGGCAATAGTAGGACAGTAAAAAATACAAGTTGCATGGCTTTTGGCTGGAAGTGGCAATGATGGGTGATGCCCTGGTCCATGTGAGCCTGAGGTTGCATTCTCTCCCAGCACTGAGACTCCCCTAGCTCTTTTTTTTTCCCCTGATTATTCCTCTAGCAAATCTTTTCCGCAGAGGCGTATGCCAGCAATACCATCTGCTGGCTAAACCTAGCACTGTCCAGAGGAGCAGGCAAAGGCAGTGGGCTGACAGCCCCCATTGTGGCCGCTTTCCTGCCCCTATTGCCCTCCTGCCCCTGCTGCGATAGGCAGCCAGTGCCAGGGAACCGCTGTGGCGGGGGCAAAGGCACCAAATCCCTATCTCAGCCTCCCAGGACAGAAATGTATTCAGTTACTCCTGTCCTACATTCCTCTCAATGTTCTGGCTTTCACTTAATAGGATTTGGGGGGGTTGGCGGCTTTTAACCATCACTTTTAACAGGAAAGTAACGTCTTGCCTGAACACCTCTCCACTCAGCTGCCCAGGCACACAGAAGAGCGGACACAAACTCTGGACTGTGCACAGGGATCAGGCACATATCCTGACATATCCATATCTCAGGAGAAGAAGAGCTCTCTGTGCTATGCCCTTTGCCGGAGTTTTGCACGTAGCAGTCACCCTTTAATCTAGCGTAAGCATGCAAAACAATTGAGATCATTTTTACGGACTGAGATAATTGAAAGGAGAGAGCATGTGCAAAACCCCTTCAGGAACTGAGCTGAGGGTTCTTTCACTAGGTGTTTCTTTTGGATTATGCTGTCTGGTTATATGAGCCAGGAACAGAAAAGTATCTGAGAAACACTACAAGGCACACAAAGAAAGCAGCTGGAAGCACTAGATAGCTCTGACCATTTTTTTCTTCTTTTGGGGGGAGGGGATACTTTATTTACTAATGAAATTATGATACCTCAGTCACCCAGCCTTTGTGCAAGGAGTGACTAAAGAGTCTGGGAGTCTTTGGCCTGGGAGAAAAAGAAGCTGTGAGGGAGGGATGAGATAGAGGACTATCAAGGAAATACCAAGGAGAGAGTAAGGAATGATTGTTCATTTTCTTAGATAAAATTACATGGAAACTCTTGCACAACAAATGGGGGCAATTAGCCATACACAAAATATGCGGTGGAGCTATAGATCTCCTCTTTATAGGATGTCATGGATGCTGGAAATTTACATGGCCATCCAGATGTCAAAGCCCTGAGGGCACTGCAGGCCCTTACTGCCCCATGGCAGTCCCCCACGGTTTCCCCCATCCTGCCCATGGCACAGGACCCCATTTCAGCCCCCTGGGGATGCCACTCACTGCCCCAGGGATGCCCTTATCCAAAGACCCAGTCTTATGCTCTTACATACCAAGGCGCTATCAGTGAGAAACTATTACTGAATTCAAGTCAGACTGTCTTGCTGGATAAATCGGATGAGAGAGAGGCTAAGATTCACAAAAAACAAGGAGGATCTATCTCCAAAGTGCCAGAGATAGCAAAGATAGAGATTGAATCTATTTCATTCTAGAAGGGGATTGGAATTTGCTTCTATCACCTCTAAAGAATATGTCCCAATAGCCCAACTGGTGTATAATGTTTTTCATATGTGTTCTTCTGTTCCTGCAAGAAAAACAAACATTTTTCTTCATTTGGATTGAACTGTTTGAAGCTGGTTTTGTTTATTTTCTAGCCTCAGAAATAATAAAAATAATTATAGCTTGAAAGAGAGAAGAAACTACTTCTTTACCGTTATTACTTAGAGTACTTCTTTACTCTGTGAGGAAAAGGTTTTGGGTAGGGTGTCTGTCTGGCTAAAAAATGAGTGGGCGCTGTGAGCAAAGTTGTCTCCCTCCAGTGGTCAGTGAGTGAAGAGAGTAAGCTGGTACTCCCAGGGCCAGAGGAGTGCTTTGCCTTTTACGTGGGGTGAATTAATAGACTTAACTGCAAGGAAGTAAGGATATTCTCACACCTTGCACCCACTGACCTCTGGAGTAGAAATACCTTTATCACCCGTTTTGAACCCATGAATATGAGTGCAGCTATTATGGAAAGGGAATTCTATAGTTCTCATCGAAGAGGCTTGGAAAGGTGGAGGTGCCTCCTACCAGCTTATCGGAAAAATTATATATAAACTGTTGGATAAAAAGTTTGCCAGCCTCAGCCCTCATGCTCACTGGGAGAGTGCAAAGGGGAGTCATGTAAAGGGGTGACACACCTTCAGGGAGGACTGGAGAGAGCAGAGGAGTAGCTGGGGGTTTTGCTCCGTGCAGAAGCTTGTAACAGCAGCAGTTCCTATTTTGGGACAATTATTTAATCAGAGACAAAACCAACACTATTCCTGTTCCCCAAAATAATTTAATAAAAAGTGCAGTTTCAATGACAATGAGACAACCCTATACTTGTCGTATTCATAACATCTTTCCAGGGTCTGTATGAACCTTTGGGATTCAGACTCAGTGTGCTTTCACGAGACAAAGAGCTGCTTTAACTGCTACAGCTGTATTTTTCAGACCACAGAAAGAAAGGCTCTAGGGACTTCAAAAGCCCCAGACTCAGCAGAAACTCCACAGTGTAATTTGCGATGTCAGACAGCTGACAGATTCCAAACTCAATTTTACTTCACAGGCACTAAAGCCATGAATCTAGTCCTGCGTCTCTTAAATCAGTGATGATTAATGAGTTTCAAGCCCTTTAAAAATACAAAGGGCAGTTGTTCAGAAAGGAAAGGCTTCATCTGGCATAGAAAAGAAACAAGACCTTGTTGCATGGTGACACAGCCCAGGTACTGTCCAGGTGTGCTACCCCAGCACTCAGGTACAGCTGGAATAAGGGTTACTGTGTTAAATGAGGATATAAGAATTTGAAACATTTCTCTTCCCAGCAATAGTTCACTGCTGTCATTTTAAAGAAAAGTGGACTCCCCGAGGCATCCTAGAGAGCACTTTTGCATCAAATGTTGCCTGTGTGCATGAAAGTCAGTATCCCTTGGAGCAGTGAGCTGAGCAATGTACCAAGGAATGACAAATTATCACTCGATATGCAGAGAAATAACTTTCAGGAATTTTTATCCAAAGTCAGCAGGGTTCTGGCTGGGACTGCAGGGCAAGGCAGTCTCAATTTTGACAAATACTGTGCATGTGTTAAGCAAGAAAAAGCAGTTTTAGGAGCTTCAGGTCCTGGACCTGTGGCTCTCAGGAACATGAGTGTGAGGGGAATTGAGTATATCCCATGTTTAGGGGTACAAACATTCTCTTTTCTCTCTTCTAGCACCACTATCTGCTATTTTGCAGCTGGTCTGTCCCATTTTGCTAAGCTAGTAAAGTAAAATTTATTTACTTCTTAGTCATGTTGAAATGAATTTCTGTCAGTGGAAAGGCAAAAGGACATTCTCTGCATATGCTCCAGAGCTGTGTATTACATTTACTAGATTAGGATGTCTGTGGTTTCCAGTTAAGAGAAAAAAATGTACTGGCGAGAAATGGGCAAGGCAGCTGTGGACCTTTGCACGCAACTGCAGAATGAAGAACCAAGTCTTGGGACGTGGCTGATCCCACCTAGCTACTGCAGAAGATCCAAAACAATTTTGCAACAATGATGTGTTGCATCAGACATCTTTCAATAAATCAAAAGAGAATTTTCTTGCTTAAATCAGTTGTCTTCTTTTGCTGAAGCGTTGGTTGTTTAGTTCCACAGTTTTCAGAAGCAGCTCTGTATCCAGCAGAAACAACAGCTTGTAAAGCAATTTGCCCTCTCTCTTTCAGCTGGTCTCTGTGAGGAAACACCCAGAGATGCAGCTAATGGAGAGGGAATTACTGCCCTCCCACGTCTCTTCAGTGTACCCACTGGATGCTGGCGGACACCCCTTGGACTTCTGATCATACAGGGATCTCCACATGCCCACTGCCAGTAAAGAGTTCCTGTTGCGTAGGCACACACAAAAGCACCCAGATCATTACATGTCCCTCTTGCTGAGGAGACGGGACAAACCAACTGGTGCAAATCAGTAAAAAGAAAACAAACTAAAGATGGTGACCATTTAATTTACATATTGTCCTACTTTGTGAAATCTCTGGCTTTTTCACTAATCCTCAAGTGAGTAGAAAAATTATTATGAGTCCAGCTCTACCTTAAAACGTAAGCAAAAGGCAAGGTTTGCACAGTATTTGCAGCTTAGCCTTGTCTTTACTATAGGTCTATTTAAAGGCATTATTCTGTACACTACTTGCCTGTAAGCAGCACTGCAAACAATTAGAGTTCAGTCCAAAAATCTGTAGTATCAGACAATCCACAAAATTTGTTATCCTTTAAAAAATGAATGAAAAGCAAAAAAGAGTATAAACCATTTATTTTTGAGCAATTATCCTATACAATTGTGGCTTGACTACCATTAAACTGCTAACAAAATAACAGCAAAGAATCTGATAAAATATATTCCTGAAAATCTTTCAAGTCCTGCATTACATTTGCAATGGTTTAAAATATAGAAAAAGGTTGAAACCTCACCTATAATGAGCTTATTCAGTTTGCATCTTGTATGACTTTTACAGTTTATAACTGGATAAGTATTGATGCATAAAGCTGTAATTCACCAGTGTTGACCACAATTTATATTAAAATAAATAAGCAAATATACTGAGATGGTACAAGCTGAGCATAGAGAACTCATCCAAATTACACTTGATCAGAGGGATTCAAGTAAACAGAGTCACACTATGAAGTTTCCAGAAGAAAAGCAATCTAGAAGAAACACTCTCACTACCTTCTCTGAGCAAATTCCTCCTGGTATTAAAATTAATCCTATAAACCCATTGTCTGAAGTTACGAAATAAGATGCCTAAAGGTAAATAATAAAACTAGTAGGTAAAAAAATGGTTCTTCATCATTTAAAATATAATAAGCTGGATCTTCAGCTTTCAGATGTGTCACCAAAGTTGGGATTCTTCATACTTTAATCTTTAAAAGTTAAGCAGTAGGTTAGTTGTCTGTTCCCTGCCTGCTCAATGCAGATTCAGCTTAACCAAGATACTGATTTTAGGAGGATCCACCTATCCAAGATGCCTGTTTCTAGTCTATGTGTAAAGATAGCTGTCTATTTTTCTACCCCTGCAGGAGGGAAGCAATGTAGAAGGTCATCTAAAACCAGCCAGTGAATTTTTACATGGCTCAAATTATGTGTGATGGATTCGGTCATACCAGTGAAAGTTTCTAGGTGTCTCTATCACAAGGGGAGTTACAGCTCTGTGTTAGGCATTTTGTCCTGTTAGGGTACAATAATGTCCCATAAGATCAACAGAACTTCTCTTGCTTTGTTTGGTCAACACAAAAAAATCAAACCATCATACTGGATACCTATAACCAGCAGTCATGTTGTCCAGCTGGGGATTTGAATTGTAATTTACACCAAAAAAGAGCATCCAGGTAGCATTTGATTCATACTCTTGAACTTTCCATGTGTGAAAGGAAGGCTTGCACTAGTAAACATCAAAATAAGTTTGTGTATTTGAAGGCTCTGGTCTCTCCACTTACAAGACAAGGACTCGATATGTCTCATTGCTGATGTTAACGTTGTTGTTGCAGTTTTCACACACCAAGCCCACACTTGCAGGAGTCTTCACAGCGAAGCCAAGGAGGAAAGGATCTCCAAAAGCGCTGAAGTGCTTAGTCTGCCCCTCCGACACAGGGGTGATGTGGCAGCAGCCCCGCAGGAGAGGCGACGGGTGTGCTGCTGCTCCCAAGTGATGCAGACACACTGTGGTTCAGAGCTGGAGAGGGGACATGGCTGCAGGTGGAGGAACTGGAGCTTCAGCATCCTTGCTGCCACCTGTATCGGGCAGCAGATATTGCCAGGGGAGAGCCCAGGAGAGCACAAGGACATCGTAACTGCTCTTTGGTTTGTGGCAGCAGGATGTGTTTCTGGGAGGGAGAGAAAAACACACAGTGTTGAAGTTTAGCTGGAGGAAATATTTGTTCTTATGACCTCGGTGGAATAAGAACCACACGTCATATTTGCTTCAGAGACACCCGCTGAGCCAGCAGCTCAGCAACTGAGCGGGGGGTGGGGGGT
>NW_009649235.1:373062-395222 GCF_000708025.1 Charadrius vociferus | reverse complement strand
TGGGGGTGGGGGTGGTGGAGGCAAAAATTACCCATTATCTTTTTATTTTGGAATGGACTTTAATTTCAGTATTTTCTTTGTTTATTTTCTGACCCTGCATTAGAGGTGTTATTAATACCACTCCCATGGAAAATGCTATGAATGAGGTAACACCTCTCCAAGAAAAAAAATAAATATCTCACTCTTAAGATGATCTCTTTTCTTGGGTGTGGCAAGGGGATGGAAGCTGTTGTTTTTCTGATGCATGCTGAGAAATGCTTAGGAAATATCACTTAATTTTCAGCGTAGAAAGGGGGAGCGCTCAATGCATGAAACTGGTAGCCTGTTAGCCTGTGTCCTTGAAAAATAATATGCTACAAGGAGAAAATGTGTAGTTCTGAAGTGTCTCAAAGCATCAGAAATGAGTGATTTTAATGGATGATTAAAAACTTCCCCCCCACACTATTATTGCACTGCAAGGAGCTGCCATCAGCAGTGACGTATTTGCTGTCATGGCACAAACACGCGTTTCAGATGCTGCCCTAAATGCAGATGATTGTTCGCTGGTGCTCATTTATCTGCAGTATGATATACTTAGAAAATAAATAACATCTGCCAGAAAGTGTTGCTTGCTTTGCACATAGGTTCAGTTGGGTTCCCTTTCCTTCTCTGTACCGTGATGTGGGTACAGCCCTCTCAGATGACAGGCACGTGAGCGCTGCTTTACAGAGGAAGTGTAGCTGTCCTCAGCATCCTTAATATATACATGAAGTGCTGTTAGTGCCGAGCTGCAATATGTGTTTTCTTTGTAAGGCGCTGTCAACCTTGAGCCCTCCAAAACTGTGCTAGGATGCAGAGAATCAAGACATCTACTTTAAAATGCTATACTCATTTTCTAGACTTTCTAAGGGGCTCTCAAGTCGTTTCCAAGCATCACCATGCAACTGTGCAGAATTGTTCCTTTCCAAATGACAGATTTTCTGGGGGCGGTGGTAGCGAGGACTGAGTGAATTGGTCAGTCCTGTGCTTCTTGGACCCAGGGCTTTACTAGAGACCAACAGCTATCACAAATTAGCATTGCAGGCATTGGCAACACTGCTGATGAGAAGAGAGTCTTTCCTCAACGAACCTTGCTGGGTTATTAAAGGCACCATTTTGAACATGAAAGGCTTAAACGTGAAGAAGGAAATGTTTCAGCTCATCCGGGAGGAGAAGTCCAGTTATTTTTTGATGCTGCTTGTGTCCAAAGCACCTCCTGATGCATAGGCGGCACAACTGCATCAAGGACAGCGGCCCTGGAGAAAGAGCCAGGGAAGAAGTTATACATGTGCCTTTATCGTCCCAAGGCAGTAAAGCTGGAACTGCAGCTGTGCATCACCGCACATCTCAGATGTGCACGGTCCCTGACATCTTGCTCACATCTGACTTTAACCTCCAGCAGAGCACAGCTCTCCCCACCTCCTGCAACCCGCCTCACGTCTGCGGCCACCCCAGTGGTGAAACCCTCAGCAGTGAAAAGCCAGACCTGCCCCCACCAAAGGACATCAGCCCGCCTGCATTTCAGTTCAGGCCTAGTCACTCTCTGTCATTACACAGCCACAGTTAGCATTAGCGGCATCATTCTCCCCCTTTTAAGCCGCACAAGTGTGAAGCGGTTTGTGTTGTGTAAGCAGAAGAGATGCTCAATGCTTCCTTCAAAGTTCTTTGCCCCCCGTGCTGCCCCAGTGAGATCCAAGTTTTTGCTGCCCATCGCTTTCTTGAGACATATTTCATAATAGTGACAAACACATAGCAAAAAGAAATACTATATAATCCTTTATTTAAACCTTCCAGGTTAACTGGTCCCATGCTGATAAATGCAAGCGCTGCTGAAGAATCTGTGGTGCCTTTTTTATATTTAAGTATAATGGCATAATACCTTGTTTGGGGGGTTTATCCTTTTCACAAAGAGGTAGATCTTACGTGATGCTTTTAACTGCGTCACCTTTCAAAGTTCGGGCCCCCAACACGTCCTTTGTGCCCCGGTGTGCAGCATGCAGGGGTGACAGGCGTGGAGAGGTGGGGAGGGGGGGCTGTGGGAGGGCAGATAAGAAGGGCCGGAGTGGCGGGGGGCAGGAGCAAGCGCAGACATAGGAATTGTGTGCTGGAAGCGGGGAGGAGATAAGAAGAGACACCGTAGAATGTGAGGGGGGGGTAAGCGAGCTGGGAGGGGACAGTTTAGGTGCCACCCGCCATGCCTGCCTGCTGGGCGAGTGAGATAGCGGTCACCAGAGAGCCGAAATGTTAGTGCTGGTGGAGGGGTGCAGCACACGGGGAAGGAACAGGGGCTGCAGCAAAAATGCTTTAATCAGCTTTTAAGTCTTTCCTCGTGCAGGGCACCACGTTTCCAGCAGCTCTGAAGGCTGAAAACTTATGCGCTATTCGAAGGGCTGCGCAGAGGGCTGCACCGTCCTGCTGGGTGTCGGTGGATGAGTTACCCTCTGCTTGGGCACAAGAAGTCAAGGCAAGCGGATATGGGGCAAGTGAGACTGGCTACTGCAACGTCACACTGCACGCGAGTTTGGCCGTTCTCAGCCCAAAGATAAATGCCCTGGCTGTAAACATCTCATCTAAAAAAGCTTCCATTCAAAAAGAAAAAGAAAGACTAAAGACTTCCTTATCAAAACACAAGCAGTGTCACTAGACTGAAAATATTTGGCAAGGGCAAGCATACTCTTCAAAAACACACTGCATTTCTGGATCATCAGCTAATTCTCCCACCCGCACGTAGGACTCTCCCTGCAATGCAAGCAGGGTATGCAGTGCTCCAGCAGCATGGTGAAGTTCTGGGAAGGGAGACCACCACACATAGTATACCTGCTCCTGGCTAGTCCTAGGGCAACTCTGGGTCGGTAGGCTAACCAACTCATCTCTGCTGGAAAGACATGCTCCCTCCAGCCTGTCCTGGCCATGGGCGAGGGGCTGCTACCCCCCAGCACTCTGTAGAGGGAGAGGAGCCATGCATGGGAGCAGGGCAGGAGAGCAGCAGCTTGGCCATGCCTGTACTTAGGTGTCATGGGGCTGGTGGGGTGACTCTGATCCCTGCTGCACACTACCAGACCTCTGCGTGAAACCATAGGGGTAATGTTTGCAGCACCGTTCAGCTGGCCAACAAAGTTAGACATCAGCTGCCCATCAGGCATGATCCTACTTGGAGAAGGGCGTGTTGGAGAACATGGGACAAACACTATTCAGCTACAAAATGCCCTTCAGGCATTTATCCTCTCTGATTTCAATTGCTGAATTTCACTTAGAAAAGTTTCTTACTGCCCATACTGTCAGCTGAGCTCCAGCAGTGCTTCCTGGGCCAGCTGCATAGGGTGTGCCTGAAATGTTTTTTTTTATCTCAAATAAGCAGGACGCATGCAGTGCCACAGGAGTCAGGAGTCTAACACAGCAGGGATTGGAGCTCAAAAAGATCACTGCTCTGTGCAACATAGATTAGGCTAGGAAACCAAATATCTATTGCTCATACATAATATGTACAGCACAGTTTTTTCCACACTATTATTTTTGTGTTACTATTTCAAGAAGGGCCCGATTCATCACTTTATTATTCCAGTTTTACCTTGGTATAAATCTGTTCATGACAGCAATCACATCAACATGCAACTGGAATAATAAGAGTCCTGGACCACACCATCAGTAAATTGTTTAAAATAACAAAAATCCAGATTATTTAGTAATGTGTATAGTTTACTGACTGAATGAGAACATGTAACGAAGAATACAAGTACATCAATGATTAAACATAAGGGACCTTTTTCCTGAAGATGGGCAAGTAAGATTTCTTTCCATAATTAATTAAAGTATTCATAATCAATAAAATAAAACGGGACTGGAACTATTTCATTTACAGGTACAAAATAAGGTTCCTAAAGTTAAGCCTTCAATTTGATAATGCTGCATTGATCAGCAGGTAATGTTTGCCTTTAAAAAAAGCCTAGTTTATAAATGCATGTGTATATATATTCATTATATCATTCTTGTGCAATTTCCCTCAATCGCCACAAAACCCCTAATACAGTCTTTCATTTTAAAGATACTTTTGCATCTACATAAGAACTTGGCACAAAAATAAATGCAAAGGGCAAAGAACTAGAAGAGTCTTTCAAGATACTTTTTTTTTTTTTCAGTATCACATGCATTAACAATTTTCTGGTTGCAATTTTGCATTTATGCTGAGACCAGTATCTAGCACATACCTGACCCTCAGCATACTGCATAACCAAAGATCCCAGCCTTAGTGCTCACCAGCTAGCCTCAACTCCCATCAGAGGTGATATTCTGCCTGCATTTGTTGGCACACTCCAGATAACACCCCTGGCTCTACTCCCATCTCAGAAACAAGGGAACTGAGGGACTCCCACAGACCTCAGTGCTTTAGGTAATCAGAAAAAGTCACCATTAGTTTCTAAGGAGCGTTCTGCTTGTTTTTTCACTTGAAACTCTATTTTGCATTTTATTGCAAACTCCATACAATTGCTCCCCAATGCAGTAGATTCGCAACCTGGAGATTGCAAGATGGGTTATTGTTGTTACTGTTATCCCCGTTAGTGTGCCACTATATTCTGACACTAGAAAACATAGTGTCCATGTGTCGGTGAATGGAGGTAAGCTCAGTTATCCTCACTTTTAGAGTGCTTGTAGCATGGAAAAGCATAGTCTTTTGCAGCAACTTCTGTGCTTTTTCCCTAACAAATCCAGAGAGAACAAAGGAAACAAGCGTTAAGGGGTACCTTCTTTCTGCAGGAACAATCGGCCCACTGGGCTGCTTGGTGGGACCAGCTCCATCGGCCTCTTGCTTTCAGCATTCTTCACCCAAATGTCTGCTCCAAAGTCAATCAGCAGCATCACCAGCTCCACATTGCAATTCCTGGCAGCAGCGTGCAGAGGGGAGTCCAGGCCCTTGCCGCTGTTCACATTTGCTCCTGAAGACCAAGAGATGACAAAGAATAATGACTATAAAGTAGCCTATTTCCATTTCCTGCACTAGCTTCTATTTCTCTGAAATACCTGTAAATGCTGTAGCATTGACCCAGAGGTGGATTTCCTTACACTGGGGCTTGGTACTACAATTTACATATGCACAACTCACACTATTTGAGGAGTAGTGGAGTTGTGACCAAAAAAATGATCCCAGAGGAACAGGGCATGAGGAAGTCCTTCATCTACAGCTCAGCCTGTAGATATCTTGAAGCAGGACAAAGATGTAGTTGCACCTACAGCCCACCTTTGCTCCCCATCCTGGTGCCCCATGCCCTTAAAATACATGCAGGGTTTCAACCTGCTCTGTACCAGAGGGTTAAGACAGTGGGTTTCCAAATGCCAGAGTATCTGGTGGGGAAAAAATGCAAGGATGGAATAGTTCTAGAGGCTCTTGGTAGAGGAAAGTGTAAGCAAGCATCCCTAATGAGCGTTCGCTCATCCGTTATCCTGGGCTAATGGGTCCTAAAACATCCTAAGAAGGGTGAGCTGCAGAACTAATTCAAAACTATTTATAATATGTTTATAGTACATGTTCTCATATATAGAAGACAGCAAAAGACCAAATAGCAGAAAACAGAAAATAATAACCAAACATTTAATATTTAGATTAATTTGTATTTGACTTCTTCCAAAAAAGATGACTGTGCTAAATAGTGCATACGGTGATCTATGTGATGTTTGCTTGTTTTTTCCACAGCGGCTTTGTTGGTTGATCATTTTTGTACTATCTATGTGGCTACTTTAGGTTACATGGCCCCTTAGGTTAGAAGAGATGCACTGCTGTAGGTAAGAAGAAATGTTCTTGTATAACTATCCAAGTGCTTAGACTTACATCTGGGTCTGTTTGATGCAAAGTATATAGTGCTGAACGTTCTTCTGTGTTGGAAGTGTTTCCAACTTTTTATGAACTCAGTGGGAATTAAAACAGGTTTGCAGAAACGCTATGTAAAAATGATTGGGTCAATTGTTTTGGGTAAAGAGGGAGGAAAAGTAAAAAAGGAAATTTTCCACTGTCCACTTCAAATAACTGCAGCTTCACAGACACTGGAAAGGATGGTGTTTATTCCAGACAACACCAGCCATGTGAATCCAGGATCGCCCATCATTGTGTTGGGAGCTGTAAAGCTGGGTTCCTGGGTCAAGAAGACCCTGGTTACCCTTCTACCCCATTTAACCCAGGGCTGCCATTAAGAGCGAAACATCTACAGGTCCCAGAGCAGGAGTTCCTCTAAATCTTTGATGCAAAGAGAATCCAAAGATAGAGGTTGCAGAAAACGAAAGTACACCATCCATTATTTTTCTTTTTACCTGACTCAAGCAGCTTCTTGGCACAGTTCACTTGCTGGTTCTCACAAGCTACATAAAGTGGAGTACCCAGATGCTTGATGTTGTGATCTATATTTACCCCATGGGATGCAAGAAATTCGACACATTGCACATGACCTTAAAAGGGATAAAGGAAGAGTCGACTCATAGAGATCAGGCATATTTTTCAGCAAATTCTCTACTGCAGCGGTGTAATGTGGCAAAGATTCAATGTTTTGCCAAAAGATGGTAGCGTAATACTTTCATCCACTCCAGTGTTTCCAACCTGGAAAACAGGAGCTGCAAAGCCATGGTTAGCAAAACAGGCTAAAGCCCTCGCATTTTATCTGACTCATTTCAGATGTCTACTGAAGATGAGACAAATCATGCTGTGTTTCTCTCCATTGCTTTTGAAGATAGCCAGACAACTCCCTCAGATGTCTACATTGTAGGCAACTGACTTTGACAATGCAAGCCCTTCCAGGTGTCACCACATGAACTCAGAGGCCCCAAGAGCCCAGACGAGCTGCCCTTGGTGAGCACCAGGAGTGAGAGGAACTGCACCACTCGTGATGAGACCCAGTGGGAAGGTATTTCACATGACCCAAATGAAGAATATTATCTTCTTTATCTCTCTTTTCTACTTCAACAAGTTGCTAGTAACATGGAAAGGGGTTCTCGTGCCCATGGGGTTACCTCTCTTAGCAGCTTCATGGATGGGGGATGCCAAGTCACAGGGCGGGTGTAAGCTGGCTCCGTGCTGCAGCAATAAATTCAAGCAAGCCACACTGCCACTGACACAAGCGCTGAACAACGGAGTGTGCCAGTCAACAGTAACTCCATTCACCTGGGGGGAAAAAAAAAACACAATCAGGTTTTGTGTTCGTCTTCTCAGTATTTCATAACAGATTAAAATTATCCAGTTTCTCAATAGCAAATAGGGTTCTCAATACTTATTATTTAATTCTTTGCAAAAGCTGCCTACTGCTTCTGAGGATTACAATTTTTTATTAAAAAAGATCATTAAAAAAAAATCTTTTTTTAAAATTGCCCCCATGTCTCTTCTCCTGCAAACGAAGTCTAACCAGTGCCACTTGGTAACTTTCAGGAGTTACCAAGTTACCAAGTTAAATGTGTGCCCATTTCTCAGTTATCTCAGCTGAAACACACCTGCCCATTGCCCTGTCCTGAAATGGTCCATTTTTAGCTGAAAGGGTGCATCCCCCTCTTTAAAAAAAAAAAAAATAAACTGAAAAGCAATATATGTATAATGAGTTAATTTTCTTATTCACTATAATTTCAACATTAGCTCATAAAGTCGAGGCCATGAGACAGGCCCATTTCACCATCGTACTTCCATGTGATTTCCATTTTCTTCCCATTTTATCATCAGTTGATCCTAACATTCCTAGACCTCTACTTAAGACTCTGCATATTGACACCAACAGGATTAGTATGTCCAGAAAATAAAATGCACCCTTAACTGTTGCAGGATTGTAAATCCTTTGCAAGAGGAACTTCCACTTGTTCTTTCAGTAAATGTTGAGAACATTGCACCTTCATCTAAAGAATAATAATAACTGTTGTTTATATCTGTGCTTTTTTCGATTGCTTTATTAAGAAGTGCATTTTATAACATACGTACTTTAAGTGGAGCTAAGTACAGAGTGTATGTCATGGTGATACGCTGTTGTGAAATAGTACATCACCTAGCATTAAAATGTGATAATACAACATACTGACACTGGAGACAATGGCCTGTCCATTATGTACTCACCTGAGCACCGTGTTTTAATAGGACACTGGCACAAGCAGCATGACCCCCTAGGCAGGCTTCATGGAGAGGAGATACCTGGTCTGCTGTAACAAGATTCACGTCACTCCCCTGATGAATTAATAGAAAATATCATTACAACCGACTACAAAAACCCCCATACAAACAAACCAAAAAAACCCCAACCCTTTCTATTATGACCCCTAATGCTTTATATAACCACATCTTACTTGACTGCCTGGAGTTGCTCGTCTCAACAGGTAAACAGAGAAAGAGGCTGTGGTGCTTTGGCTGGAGTGGACACTGGCACAGCGTGCCAGAGGTCGTGCCTTCTACACACTGCTAACTGCCGTGGAAAGCTGTAGGCAGTGGACTGTCCAACAGGCCAATACAGACATCCTTTTAGGAACTATGCATAATTTTATTTCTACGACACCTTGAATAACAAACTTTGAAGTAAAAAAAAACCAAACAACCACCTTAAAAATTGCTCTTGGCAGGGTTGTGACTGCTGCCTTTTTTCATCATCGCTGAAGCATCCTGACCTCCTGACTGCTGAGTCTGCATTTGTTTGACTGGATTGAATCCTGAAATGCTTTTGAGGTGTTTTCTTGTCTTTGGTCTGAGCATGGCACGGTCTGAAGGAAAGCCAGCCTCTGCATTACAAACCATTGATTTGATTCTACAAGATCTTTTGTTTCTAGCAATCCATACTCTAGAAGGTTAAGCTGGAATACTCTTCAACTCTCCAATAACCCTTTCATTTCTGTAAACTCCTCCACAGGCTAAATCCAAGAATTTTGAAGAAATGGAGCAGTGAGGTTCAGAAATTGCTTCTCCCTGGCCATGCCTTCTGCAGCAGGAGCAGGGTCCCCAATACCCTCAGGCACTTCAGAACTAGATGTGTGGGTGGCTGAATTGAAGCCTCAACCAGAGCCTTGCCAGGGTCTGGAGCTACCCCCCACCCACAGCACCAAATGCTACTCGCAGGGGCAGGAGCTGCGGAAGGAATCCCCCAGCCGCATGGAGATCCCAGAGACGGGGGTCCCATTGCCTGCACCAGAATTATAGTACAACCCAGGATATTTTGATACATCACCAGCTTAATGCACTGAGCTTGCGCTAGTCAAGGAACCACTTGTATTAAAAAAAAAAAAAAATCTGTTACATGCAGATTTCACTGCTTTCTGGTTAACGGGATTTTCTCACCCTGGAGGTTTCACCATAACGCACAGACTGCGTTCAACAGCTGAACAAACCCAGCAGAGACTTTATCAACCCAGCAGAGGGGTACCTGTTTGATGAGTTTCTTCAGAGTAAGCAGACGTCCATGGATAGAGGCATCGTGTAAAGGAGACCAGTCTGAAACAAAGTCTGTATAAAGAGAAAGACAGGAAAAAAGCTAACAACTCTGTGGAATGTTTCATCAGTGTTTTTTACTTCAGCTGTATGACCCCGGTAAACCTCTCTAATTTATTACATGAGCTGCCAAGCTTTCTTTGGAGCAGCTGCCAGGAGGGAGTGAGGACAAGAGGACGGCTTCTCTCTGGGTGTGTTTTTAACTCATCCCGTGTTGTTGCCGAGCAGCTGCACTCCCCTTCAGAAGATGAGAGGGGGATTTGCAGAACATCACCTTGCTCCGACTGAGCTTGTCCCTCGCTTTGAATTATTTCCAGTGCTTTTGTTTTGTCAAGCTCATTACACTTTACCAGTTAGCACAGGAGGACTACATTTTGAAGAGGGTATGGCTCCTCAGTCATTTACCTCTGCTCAGAGATGGGCTAAAGCCAACAATACCTAACAAGAGAAGGTACCAAAGTACAAGGAGATAAGTCGTGTTACCTGTTGATTTTGCCTCTCAGCTTTCAGTGTTTGGTATTTCCCTGTGCAGCCGTGCATTTTAAGTAATAGCTATATTCTCTGCCTTGTTGAAACCATGAGGTCAGGTACAGCACATATGGAAGGAAGCTCAAAGGAAGGGTCTGCCTCCGCTTGTAGGGACAGCCAAGGGGACAGGATGCATGCTGCACGGCAGTGAGGGTAAAGGCCCAGCCTGTGAGCGGTGAAGTAGGTCATAAAGAAACTGTTACTACTACGGTGATAAATGCACTGATATTTTAAATGTCCATATAAAGCAAACAGATTCATATTTGCTCTTATAAGGTCTTATGTGAAAGATTGACTTCAGGTCACCTTGCCAGACAACTGAGAAGGCATGGAAGGTCCATGTCAGAAAATGAATTTTAACTAGTGTTCCTAAGTAGTCTTGGTATATAAAGCCTGATGTTCAGAAAAATACCTCATGCCAAAAATAATTACTGGAAATGACCAAATGGCATGGAAATGAGTCAGCGTAGCCCCAGCTGGATCAAGGAGCTATGGGAGGGAATTCTTAGGGTTAAACTTGGTAACAAACCTCTAAAGTCACGTAGAGTGCTTTTCTGAAAGATCTTTTTCCCAGGCACAAGCATTATTTGATGCATTTTACAAGACATGCCTATCTTTCCTCAATTATGCTGTGTAACATAAAGTCTGTGGAAATACTTACTGCTAATGACTTTTTATGTTTCACTTCTCTAGTTGCTGTATCTGCTCTTTATTTTAATATAGTGAAACAAACTGCCTTTGTGCTGAAGACCACACAAATATTAATAGAAGGGGACCTTCAGTATTACAGATTTTATGGCTTAGAGCCAGCTGACAGCAATAATCCCTCTGGGAGACATTTACCTCCTTCAGTATTCATTGCCTCAAAACCCAGTTTTCTTGTCTACATAAATGGCCCAGATTCCCCCTGGGAAGGAAGAGGAGCATTTCCAGAGGGCATTTCACCCAGCTTCCTTTGGAAACTCATTTTGCTACTCTCTGGAGATGTCCCACTCTCCTTCCACTAACTACAGAGAAAACCCCAAAGACCAATTGGACGAGTCACTGAGATTTTCAGGGACTATACTAGATCATGTGTGTGGAATAGGTTGCTAAACAGTGAGAATTCACTTCAGCAACAAAACCTAATAAGCCACCATCATTCTTTAAAATAACTTTTACAGATTAGCTGATGATGCCAGTGCTTATGCAAGATCTTCAGATCTTGTTTCAGGTATGGGACATGCATGGGAGAGCTGAACCTCTCACAGCTGATGTCCTACCCCTTCTGGCTATGCCACAGTGTGCTGGCACAGGGTGATAACCCACTCTGTCAGCCATCTCGCAGCCTGTTGGGCTATTGCTCTCTCACCTTCAAGCATGCTCAGTAAAGGACATCAAATTTAAATGAGATAAGATCTAGCATAGCAAGACTTACAATGGCTTTGTGATTGAAGAATTCTGCACTGCATAGATTGTCATGTGAAGATGGTGATATCTGAAATGTATTGTCTATTACACACAGAAGATCTTTACCTGCATGGCTATTTTAGGCAAGGCTGTCACTTTTTGCTGCCATCGTGGCTGTAAAACGCCTGCTATAGATTTATAGTCATTCTTGCAAGACTTTCATGACTGTGCAATACATTTGTCTAGAGTTGTTCATATAGGCAAAAGGATATTTCTGCTACTACAACACATCAGTTTTTGAGCCACTTGATGTTCATCACAATGCTTACCTGCATAGCACACTTTTGCAAATACGTACATATTACATCTTTCTGTCTCTGAACAATGGCTCATTGATGGACTAAACTAGAGTGAATTTTAGTGTTTCCCTTCTTAGACATCAAAAATATGGGTGTCTGTAACAAGAAGCTAGTCAAATTGGTAGTAGCCATACACATCACAAGAAAGAACCCAAGTGGTCCCTGTGATAGTTCTTAATTGAATGAAGTAATTAAAAAAAAAATCTGGCAGAATAATCAAGACTTCACCTTCTCTTGTGAGAATCCTTCCCTAACAGTGCTCCAGCGTGCTCCTGTCTCACAGGAGAACCACAGTGACCTGGAAATAACCTCTGGGTGGATTTGAAGCTTGGAGGAGAGTGAGCTGTGGGCAGAACGAGGCCCTTAGGAAGACAGGTCTCATCAGGGATGATTGGACAAGCAGCTGACTCAGGATTTTCACTATTTATCTTCATTTCCTTGTCTCTGGTTATGACTGCTACCTAGTTAGGGGAAGAGAAAGGGGGAGGGCTTGTATAAACCACTGGATCATTCATTGGTTTATGCTAGGTTTATATTTACTTGATCTAAACTACCACTGAGTGCCCCTTGGGGCCAGAAATGAGGTTTCTTTCATGTCCATCGGAGACTGACCATGACTGGAGATAGGACACAGATTTGGTGACTGGAGCTTCTGTTAGCTGGTCAGTATATCCTACTCATAGGTGCAGTTAAAATGGTGATCTGCTTTGAAGGCTGAAGGAGACATGGCTTGGAGAGCAGTCTGGGAGGGGCCATCAGCCCTGGGGCTGTATTTCCTCTGAGCATGGGGCATGTATTTTTTATAGCTGTGGATCTGGGTCTTTTCCTTCAGATCATAAGTTTGTTGCCAGGGAACTGCAAAGGTGTTAGGTGATCCATTTACCATGGCCTGCAGATGAGGTGTTTGGTGGACACTTTGAAACCTGCCGTCTATTCCACTGCTTCCTGTGACTATGAGACACTGTCTGAGACTGTGCAGACTTGGTAGGTAAATCTGCACTGCCAAGTAAAGAAAGGCAGGAGGATAATTCAGCACTGACCTTTAAGCAGGTGAAGATGTGAAGACAAATCAGTCTGCACCATTTGGTCTTAAAGACAGGGATGGTCCCAATCTTTTTTATTTAGCAGTTATAAAAATAGCTAACAAGACAAGAGACTTCATAAGTCAAGTGATCTTTCACGGTCTTGTATCACTTACACTATGAAAGTCAAAGCAAAAAAAAAAAAGAGAAACTGAGAAGAAACTCAAACTTCACAGGCATGGAAAGATTCATCAACTCAGGCATGATTCATATTTTGGAGAAGCTTCAAAATTAGAAGGCCAAAGGATGGAAGAGATGTAGCCCCAATACAGCTTTATGGGCAGTACCGAGTACATGAAATGAAAAGAAGAATGAACTTGGGAAATCTGGGTAATGTATGTCAATTAGTTTTTAAAGAAAATTATATTCTTCATCATTGGCATAATTTGAGCTTTTCCCATCTCCTTCTATGTTTCATGGGCTGTGTCCCTCAACAAACACTTAGTTCCAGTAAGTTCACAAACATCCTTTGGCTTTAGCAAATGGACAGCCATTTCCAGAAGCTGTGGTTCTGGTCTTGTAAAGATAGCCAAACTATGCTACAATTATTAAAGCACAGTATTATTATTTGACTAAAATAGCTTTGTTTTAAGTGATGTGTGTCAAATGATGCTTATCTGACCATGCTGTTGCTCTTGCTGATCCTGCCTGTGTTACCATTGGTTGTGTACCCAGGCTTTGTAAAAAGTGTTTGATTTTCCCATGTAGAAACCAATGCCTTTGCCCGATCTACATAAGTTGCAAGGGAAATGAGTTTATAGTAATTCTAAAAATGTAGATTGAGGAACAAGTTTTCTGAGCTGCAGCTTGATCTTTTTTTAAACACACAAATACAGGCGGGGTTTTGTGCAAACTAAAAAGTTGTTACATCATTGTGTCAGCATTCTGGTGACAAAGAGGGAGGTGCAGAGTCATGCCCTCGCATCCGTGTGCAGAATTTACCCTTTCAGTGTTTGCTTGAGAAAAGGCAGGTTTCTGCTCAGACTCTAAAAGAGCCAGACCAGACCATAGTCACCTATGGACTGGCCATTAGCTTGCAATTTTGCCAAGTCTTAACAATGAATTAAAAGACTGACCACATAAGCGTCAAAACTAAATTTCAGTGGAAAATAAAAAGAGGTATGTGCCAAAATGTCACAATCCAGCTGCGAATTCTGTACTGAGAGGAACCAAGATTTTTATCCTAAATGGAAGTGGAGGCGTACGGTAGCTTCACATCAGCCTTGGATGCATTGGATAGAAGGGGTTTAAAGGCCTGTCTGATGACTAATTGCCATGATGTACTTCCAAATTTGCTGCCATGAACAGCATGGCCACAAGTTACCAGCCCAAGCTCCATCTGCAGCAAACACCTCCATACTGAAGCAACGTCGATAGGGCAACCTCCCTGCAGGGGAAGGCAAATTTCCCCAGTTCCTGCACCCAAGGCCTCACCCTTCAGCAAACCACAGTTTCTATTTCTTGCCTGCTCCAGGCTGGAGCTTGTCTCTCTCACCTGGACAAGGAGGGAGGCTGCACTGGGCATTGGGGTCTCACTCCCCTCTTCTGCACAGCACAGGAGGCACGCTGTCAGTAATATAAATGATCAGTATTTATACCATACACAGGCTTTTGATTAAAGCCTAAGCAAATTCCAGTGCTAACTGGCCACAGACTTCCAAAATCCCAAAGCAGTGACTTTCAGGAAAGTCCTCAGAATACTTTGCCCACCGGAGCTGCCCGTGAAGAAGCAAGGCCAGTGTATGTGGGTAGCATAGCTGTGTTCATAGCATGTACCACCACAGCAACAAGAATTTCTGATTGCCAAAAATATGTACAACTACCTTCTCACAGAGGAATGAGACCGTTCATCCAAAACTGAAATTTACCCACACCTTAGTCAACAGGCAAGCTGAGTCAGGCCTCAAGGCCTTCAACACCTAGACATCCAAAACCACACTGGCTTTCAGTGGCATTGGATCACTTAACTTCCCTTTCACCGCTGAAAATCCCAGCCAGCCCAGAGGTTACATCAAACCTCTGGTCATATTTGATTGCACTGCCATCACTTGAGCATGTCAGGTCTGGCAGGGTGGTGTATACAGAGGAAACCTTATAGCAATAACCACACAAACATGCAAACCCTGACTGCTCCCTATGGACAACAGAGCATTCCCAGGACCTTTCTAGAGGAGCACTGTTTTTTGTGGTGATGGCTGAAAGTATCTTTTTCCAGCCTCTGACCACGTGGAGGGTGTTGCACACTCCATGCCTGTCCCCAGGCTGGTTTCCTTCTGTGGTGGTCACACACGGTGCAGCTCACAAGGGGCTTTGAGATCCTTTCAGTGGAGGTATGCTCTCGGATACATATTTGCATCCACATATGCGTATGGCATTTTATATAACAGTATTACAAATGGTATTTTTCATATTCTAAAGCTTTTGCGTAAAGTTTGTGATTTATGTAGCCTGAGCCAAATACACTCTCGCTGTAAGTTGCCAGCAGAGCTTATTGACTGTGCTAAGGAGCAGGCAGACACAAGAGGAATGGACTGAACTCTGATTTTCAAAGGACCAAATGATCTGTGTGCAGCAGTGTGGCATGTGGGTTCCCCTCCTTCCAGCCTCCATTTTGCTGGAGCTCATCTCCAGTGCGGACCTGTTTCAATTCATAATGTTAATAACATCCCCATCCCTTCCCTGACACACCAGCCTCAGGATGTGCGTATGTGACACGCATGAGGAGAGGCAGACAACACAGTAGATATACTGATCATCTTTGTATTGCGGCTTTAAGGTCATAATTTTCTATTTGGTATAAATGGAAGCATCCTGAACAGCCCAGAAAAGGCATGAAGACAGTGTAAATCCACATTATCTTAATTTACCTCGTTCCCACTGCACTCACCATGAGCTGAAGAAGTAGCTTCTCAGAAAACAGAGCTACAGGGAACACACCCACCTAAAATATTATGTGAAGTTAAACTACTTGTCTTTTGTCACCATGTGATCTTTTCAATGTCTCTGGGCCAGACAACAGAGCAATGATCAGAGTGAGGCCATTTATCTGAATAACTGTTCACCAGTGACCACAACAGCATTGCTCACAACTGACGACAACTCCCTGGCCAGTGCAGAAGAACCTGCTAGGTCTGGTGGCTCAGCCTGGGTAACAACACTTGGATATGCTCATCTGAAAGAAAAAAGAAAAGGAGAAAGGGAAAAGGGAAAAAGGAAAAGGGAAAAAGGAAAAAGAAGACAAAGACAAAGAGAAAAAGAAAAAAACAGAAAAAGAAAAAGAAAAAAACAGAAAAAGAAAAAGAAAAAAACAGAAAAAGAAAAAGAAAAAAACAGAAAAAGAAAAAGAAAAAAACAGAAAAAGAAAAAGAAAAAGAAAAAGACAGGAGGAAGGGAAGGAGGAAGGGAAGGAAAAGAAAGAAAAGAGGAACTGAGCCAGTGCTGAGCTTCCAGCTGGCATTAATCTAAGTCAAACATGCCACATTGCAACCTCTTTTTCAGCATGCTGTGGTTCAAGTACTGTATTTGTTTCTGCTCGTACAAACTGCAGTACAGAATCAGATACTCTTTTCTGTGATATACCAAAAAAACCAATGAAAAATTCAATATTAAATAGGAATTGCTAATTAAAATGCCTTCTGAAGTGTGAGGGCATGAGGAAATTGTGTGGGACTGACTGCAGACCTGCCCTGGAAGCAGGAGATCAAGAGGAGCACACCGCCGTAGCCTGACCCTGTCCTTTGCCGCTGCTGGCAGAGGCAAAAGTTTGCAGTGAGGCAGGAACGTTACTTACCCCTCATCAGCGGGTTTGATAGAGACGTTGCAGACGCCTGGCCTCCAGCTCCTTGCAATTTGCTGGCATTTTGATTTGTTCCCTCATCATCCATCTCAGCCCTGTCTGTCCAATTTCTGTTTTTTCACTTCGTGGTCGGTCTTGAGAGTTCAAATTCCATCATCCCCGGTGAGCCCCCGGCGGTGGGAGTAATTTATTAAGCAGACTCCATGCGCATGAGTCGAACAGACCTTGCAGCAGACTGGGACGTGGTGTCGGCAGCACTTTGTGCAGAAACTCGAGTACCTGGGTTGGGATTTAACGAAACAGCTGCCCGGCTGCCCTGGAAGGCAGCCAGCGATCCGGCGAAGCGAGAGATGTGCCTGATGTCACATCCTCTCCAACACAGCACCCAATCGGGGCGCCCGCCATCCGTTTTTATCAGGAAGGAAATTCTTAGTTTGCCAAAAAAACAAGACAGAAAGAGCCAGTTCAACTAGTTGAGCAAACTCTGCCTGCAGGGCATTGGCAAAGAAAACCCGCAGATAGGAACGAGCGTGGATCTGCACCACTCCCGAGCAAGTTGTCTGCCGGCAACTTTGCCGCACGCCTCCCTGGATGCTGTGCGCTGTGCAAAACCACCCCTCTTATCTGCCAAGCCCAGGTGGTGTGTGAGACACGGAGAGCCGCGCGCCCGCTGTGCAGCAGCAGTGGCCGCACACCCTATGGATATTGAAACCACATGTCCGGGGAGCTGTGCTTCCCACGAGAGGCCCTGTGTTGTCTGCACGGTGTGGAAATCGCAGCACCCCACCGCTTCCATCGATTTCACTGAGTCACAGTCACACCAGGGGTTTTGTATTGGAGCACTGCCCCTTCATTTTTAAGCAATTTCTCGGTCTAAAACAAACATTATGAACCTACCAGTGAGCAAATGGCAATGTTTTTTCTGGAGGACCTTCACCTCATTTCTCTGGGTCTGTTTGCAAAAATTCTGCTTTCACGGATCATCTCCACTTGCACTTTTTTTTTCCCCCCAAAATTAGTATAATTTACAAGCACAAAGTCCTTTTCTGTCCCTGAGTATTTTCTCATTTGCTTAAAAGTGAAAATAGGCAGAACTTCCATGAAAAAGACTAAACTACATAAATAAAAATGAAGTTGGTTATTTTTTCAATTTGTCTACTGGAACAGAATTTGCATTTGTGTATTTGGAGACACAAAGTTGCTAATCCTGGGCTAATTCTGATGCTAACTCAGCTGACCCTGAGCAACTGGGTTTCATTTTTATTCCTACTTATAACACATGCAACAGATCTGGAATCGTATTTAGGGTTTCTTTGTCCATATCATTAAAAATAATCAGTTATGTTAAAAAATACAAAGAACAGCTGAACATCACCCACAAACCCCACCAGCAGGGAATCTGTGAAGGCAACGTGCGCACAGGCAGGTACACAACAGCTGATGAAATACGGATGAGGATAGGACATGCCCCTTCCAGGGCTCTCCCTGCTGAATGCCTCCCAGCTCCTGGGTTTGGCCCCGCATGCTGGATGCAAGCTGACACTTTGGTCAGACTGGAAATTACATTTGTGTCTTAGCCATTGAAATTTCCAAGTTAAAAATGTTGGGGGAAAAAAAATTTGTAAATGGAGAAAGTGGTATAAATATTGGTTTTGATGACTGACATGTAAAATGAGGAATGGAAAAACAATATTTCCCCTTTAGTACTGCTTGAGTTTAGTGGCTAGGTTGCCACATCTTCCGTATAAACATGTCTCTAGCGGTATTAGCAAACATGTAAGCAATTCCACATTCAGTTTATGCATCCAAATATGCAATTATAGGGGTTATAAACAAAGAAGCATTAGCAAGGAGCTTTCAATTCAACCATAGTAAGAAGGAGCCTGCAAGAGAGAAATCCCATAGTCCCCAGCCACCCATGGACAGGGAGACTTAGGCCATTTGGTCCTTTGAGCAAGAGACCTGCTGACTGATAGGGTAATCACTTGAATAGTTGTTATTTGTTGCACATATTTTGGTCACATTGTGTTACACAAAACTCTGGTTGACACATGAGCTGTAGCCTGGTCTTCCTGGAGGCTGGTAAGGTTTCACAGAACACCTGTTAGGGCCAATAAGCCTGCAGCCCTCCCCATGAGGACTGACATCCCTACCCTCCATCAGCCCTTCTGAAAGGGAAGCCTCTGAGATGCCCACAGCAGGGTGGTAGTCCATAGACGTACTTTACCCTGGGTTGTTGGTGTCCTTTCTGCATTTGTATCTCATGGAGTAAATAGACACAGGGTTCACAAAAGGAGTTACAGGTGTGATCACACCTGTCTTCTGCCAGCACGAGAGATGCAGAAACTGGAGCGAAGCCACAACAATCACAGGATCCAGTTGCCACATCCATTCCTCAGAACTGGGTCTCCTTTCAGGGCTACACTCTGTAATTTCTCACTTTGGGCATGATTTCTCCTTTGGCTCATGGTATATTCCCAAATAACTAGACACCTGTCCCCTGGGCTGGTCCTGAAATCTTTGGTTAGTCAGAGCGTCTTCAGTTCCTGTGATGATTCCTCCATCTTTGTTCCGGCCTGGAAATGTCTCACATTACAAAACCCCACCTGTCTGCCAACACCCTGGAGAAAAGTGACCCTTACTTGGGACCCTTACTTTTTTGGCGCAAGCAGAATTTCTTCAGGTGTTAATAGTCTTAGCAACAATTCTACCCAAAATTAGGCATTCAGCTGGCTTTGGCTCTTTCTGGTAAGAGTATGAGGTAAGAAGACAGCACAGCTAATCACTTCAAATCTACAAAAAGTTCATAAGATTAAACAAATTTTCACACAAAATCTTCAAACAAATATACTGCTTTTATTTCAAAATACACCTTATCCTATCTCTGTATCCTAAAGGGCCTACAGGCACAGACTGTGTTGAGCCATTAGGTGGGAAATTCAGGGAATCAGTAACTGTTGAGATGAGATTATTACCTTTATGCACACAGTGGGGTAAAGCCTCCATTTGAAAGAAATTTTGCAGTCCCTGAAACAGCATGGTTCAGTCTCCCCTGAGCCGTGCCTGACCCATCTATGTTGCTATTTTGCACACCAATCTTCCCAGGGTTAGGACGGTGCAGGGGGAGGCCAGCACAGGTCCCGTTGTCCATTAGGGTTTAGGTGGGGCAGGGAGCTCTGCCCAAGTTGGGGATTAATTTCGTGTTTTATATATATACATAAGTACATGTATGTGCATATGTGTATGTGTGTGTGTACATACATATATACAGATAGATATCTGTGTATATTTGTGTGTGTGTGTGTGTGCATGTGTATGTGCGTGCATGTGTGTGTGTAGGCCTGTGTACATATATATATATATATAACCAAATTACATCTTCTACCCACTTCATTTAAAACTAAGTTTCTCCCATCACATGGTGGGAGAGCAGGAAAAGTACCTGCTAAGGGACCTATTAGAAGTGAGTGCCTTAGCAAACACCCAGAACAGTGCCGTTTCCTCTACACTTATTAAGGGACAGGACAGTCTAGTTGGATTTACAGGCTGACCCCAAAGAACTGAAAGAAACATTGCTCATGCTCTCTCTCTTCACCTGGCATTTGCAAGTGGCAGTTCCCAGGCTTTGTCACTTCTGGAAATGCTTTTGTGGTCCTCACCCGTCATAAATGAGACCTTATTTTCAAATCATAGGTCCAGCACATGCATCATGCATGGTGTCCACCACAGCCTCTCTCCAGCACATGCACACCTTCTTGTCAAAAAATTATTTTCTGTTTGGCCAGATTTCACCTTTCAGCAATTTTTGGTGTTACATACATTAACAAGGTTGGTACTTTTTACAGTTGTAAGGAGTCTAGTTTTAAATTCTGCTAACTGAGTTTGTAGTAGAAGCACAACAAGTAAAAAGGCTGAATTAGCGACACAGAGAACAGAGGGAAAAAGAAAGAAGCACCACTTTTCCTCCCAATTTCACAGTTACATTCCTTTCTCTTTGCTGTGATTTTCTCCGCAATAGTATGGGCAGCCAGGAAATCAGCATATATGGTTCCTGAAACCTCCATTATAAGACACATACTGTTAGCTCCCAAGATTAAAGCCTTGTTGGTTATACCTACATTGGCAATGAAGTGTAAGTCCCTGGAGCAGTGAGCTCTAGGGAGCTTTAGAGGGAAGGTTCAAGCCCTGAAATAATTACAGAGGCAGTGTGCTGGCTTTGGCCTGGTGTGGCAAATAGTATTATTTACCATAATATCACTTTACCATCTAGAGCCACTTGCTAAGCATCATTTTGATATGAATGGCATCATCAAGCTAAATGAAACTCCCCAGATAAAACATCCCAAAGTCAGGGGATTCCTACAGGTCTATAAAGCCTTGAATGGTGCCAGAAATACACAAGAAAGCTTTGATTCATTTAACCTCCTCATTTGCAAATCTTATTTGGAAGCAAACAGAAAATTCTCCAGTAACAAGGAACATGTTTTAACACCAACCTGGATCTCAAGATAAACAGCACACAACTTCAAAAACAGATCAGAAACAGCTTACACAACACAGAGACACACCAGAGCTTTTAGTCATTACAATACTATTTTCCATTTAAATAGCATCTACATCCCTATGTTCTACATAAACAGAGCTAGCTACTTTATTTATTTATGTCACTTTATTGACATTCAAACGTAATCATCCTTGGTAGATAAAAGTGCATAGTAAAGTTGAACCTATGACACTCAATATTATTTTTCTGTTTACGGCATATCTTATAAACGGAATCACATTTATTTTCTCTTTCAAAATTTTTTTATAAGTAATTCAATTAAATGTTCTACTATCTTGATTTTTTCTCCCACTTGCTTATCATTTTTCAAATAGTGCACATCAATTATTCATCACAGAAATACTTAATTATTATTTACTGTTTTGGACAAGTATAACACTTTTATTATTATTATTATTAGCACAAATATTGCTACAAACAGTGAAAACACACTGCTGGTAAATCTGTCTTTGCATGCAAATTCAGCATTGGTTTCTAAGGATGCAAACCACAGAACTGCAGAAAATATTCAGAAAATTGGACAAAAAGCCATGGGATTTGTTCAATTTAATTTCAGAATCAGAGCCAGAAGTCCTAGCTTTCCTTTAGAGCTAATGAAGAGAAATAGTCATTTTAAGACCATGATTCATCTGACCTATTTTAGATGTCTGCTCTGAGAGGACGTGAATCAGGTCTTTAGAGTCAGCCTTCAACAACTCTAGAAGGGAGCCCTAATTGAGGAGCAGAGCTGTAGATGGGTACATTTAATCAGTTGAAAACCACCTTAAAAATATGGCTAAATTCACAGCCAAGTGACCCAACTGTGACCACCCTTCAGCACTGTTATGCATTTAGAATCATAGAATCATAGAATTGTCTAGGTTGGAAGAGACCCTTGGGATCATTGAGTCCAACCATCTACCCTACTCTACAAAGTTCTCCCCTACACCATATCCCCCAACACCACATCTAAACAGCTCTTAAACACATCCAGGGATGGTGACTCAACCACCTCCCC
>NW_009649235.1:352054-372551 GCF_000708025.1 Charadrius vociferus | reverse complement strand
TGTTGGCCCAATGATCCAATCTATCTAAGTCTCTCTGTAGAGCTTCCCTATCCTCCTGCGAATCAACACTCCTGCTTAACTTGATGTCATCTGCGAACTTGCTGATGATACACCCTATGTCCTTATCGAGATCATCAATAAAGACATTAAACAGAAATGGTCCCAACACTGAGCCCTGAGGCACACCACTTGTGACCGGCCGCCAGCTGGATTTAAATCCATTGAGCACCGCTCTTTGGGACCTTCCAGTCAGCCAGTGCTTGATCCAGCAGATTGTATGCTCATCCAGGCCGTGTGAAGCCAGTTTTTCCACGAGAATTGTATGGGGGACAGTATCGAATGCTTTTCGGAAGTCCAGGTATACAATATCAACAGACTTTCCCTCGTCCAATAATCTGGTTATCTTGTCATAGAAGGAGATCAGGTTCATCTGGCAACTTTGTGCCGCACAGCCTCTGGATGCGACAGCTCAGGGTGAAACATCTTCACTCCAGCAGGAGACCAGCATTGTCCAATGCCTGAACCACAAAACCTTGACTTTGGGGCACCTACACCTTAGCGGGGAGGACTTTGACAGACAGCTCCAGTAGATTTATCTGCAGTGGTCTAAGCTGTTGCCCCCTGCCTCTTTCCCCACCTTCAGCAGAGATTACCCACACCCTTACATGGGGTGGCAGTAATGGCCACAACCTGATGACACAACGGTCTTAGCACATAGTCTGTGTTATTAGCTCAAAACCCCATAAAAGAAGTTTCCTTCTCCAGCCTGTAAACTTGAGCCCTGAGACACTAGCACATGTCACATTCTCCTTGAAGGCAGTAATTTCCAGCTGACAAGCAAGGCAAACATCTGGTACAGCCATGTTTTAAATCACAGCAGTTAAATCTGCCAGAGCCTGTCTGCAGGTGTAGTAAATCACCGGTGCCTTTTCTGGAGGTACCTGGGTTTTCTTTGGAAAGCTGCTGTGAAACCTCGGAGCAGACACAGAGTGAAGAAGTTCTCCCTTGGAGAAATTTGTAATATTGTCCGGTTCTTGTATCCCTAACTTCCTTTCCTCAAATCAAGTTTCTCCTCCAGAAGCTTTCCTTCCCTTACAGTTGTCCTGAGCATGCAATGTTTTCATTTTCCCTTCCTCTCACCCTCAGAGAAACTCCATTTCCAAACATCCCCGCAGCCTGGTTGGGGACCAGACAGACTTCTGCAAGTAACTGTTGTTTCCTTATGCAGGTTGGCAGTTTTACTCAACAAGAGAGTCTTTAAATCAAAACCAACAAACCTTGAAGGAAGTAGCAAACATGTCTTGGTGTCAGTAGCACCTGGATCTGTGCTTTAACTCATTACAGAGGTACAGATGCACCAAGATTTCCCAGGGAACAGGGCAAACTTAGCACGAGAGAGCTTGCATGCAAGTGTCTTGTATCTTCTTTGTGCAAAGAGGGGATCAGGGGCATCCTCCCCATAGAGAGAAGAGCAGCAACACTCTGTTTTTCACCATCTGGTGCCAAATGTCTCTCAGTGAACACCTCCACAATCATCTTCGTATGCTACGAAATAAATATTGACATTGCTTTCGGAACTGGCTTTAAAACTCGTACCCTACACTCCGCGCATAAAGAATCCAAACCCTGAAAGTTATTTTCATATAATTACGATTCCAAGCCTTTTTTTGGATTTTTTCATCCTGTCTTGTGGGTTGTAATCGTGGTTTGTCGACACTGCCAGGTTACTAGTGTGGTGAAAGGATCTCATGTGACAAGTACACACCACTGAGCAGACAGTGTAATGACAGCAAAAACCTCAACATAGCACATGAGAGCTGTAGTGTTTTTTTACTAGTCTCCTGGAATTTGGCTAACTGTAAGGTAGTCTTGTCCAATACCGAGTTTAAGTGAAACCCAAATCCAGGCATAGAGCAGATTTCAATTTCTCTCCTCCTCTTTTCTAACTTCTTATTATTAGTTTTGAAAACAGTGGGAATTCTTTGGGTTGCTGGCAAATATTTTTGGTTCCCAAACTTTCCAGTGTAAAATAGCCATTTCTGAAGAAAGCGAAATAATTTCCACAAAGACATTAATTTTGTCAGAAAAAAAAATTTCACTTAAAGAAAAAAGTTACGATCATTTTCCACCAATCCCAGTGATTAGACCAGTGTGGAGAAAACCCAAATGTATCACAAGCAAGCTCAGTGCCACAGAGGTATCTGATTAAGGGGCTCCTCTGCTCCGGTGCTTCTCTTCCCCAGTTTCACTGGAGTTAGATGTTCGCTGCTCATCTAGCACATTGCATTGCAATAAGCTCTTCCACCCACACTCATGGGCTGCTTTCCAGACCTTGTTGGAGCTTACTTCTAGAAATTTCCCTCACGTGACATATCTTTTCACACTTCTGCCTGTGATGGGAACAGCCAGCATGTTCCAGCTGTTCTCCCAACCATAGTCTCCCAGGACTTCCCCATGGGGAACGTTACCAACACCTTGTAACTACTACAAAATGCAATTAGTAGGATTGCACAAAAATTAGCCTGTGATCCCTTAAACAATCATCCTGAACTGGGGCTTCTCTTGGCTTCCAAAAATGTCCCACAGAAAGCTACACTGTCAGCTTAACTGTTTGGGCAACACGGGCAGAGAGAGAAAATGTCCCTGGACCTTGCATCTGGTTCTGTCCCCTCTGGCACCCTGCTGGCATAGCAGGTACTCTCGTTTTCTTTTGGCAAAGATTATTTGCAAATTAATAAGGTGAGTGAAAATCAGACTCTCCTGAACAACATGCTTATCTCCCTGCCCCACTGCCAGAAGATGGCACGAGGTGCTGTGGAGAAGGGGGCTTGTGGAATAGCCTAAGTCAAGCCCATAGGATCTGAACTGTTCCAAATGTTATCTTCAGTCCTAAGAAATCTGTTACCAGACAGATTAGCTGCTCCGATCAAGAGCTATCCATATCTGCTGTCTCAAAAATTGCAAAGTTGGGACTGCACACCAGGTCCCAGGGTTATACCTTGTGTCCCAGACAGGATCAGCAGAGCCTCTGGGGAACCCAGACTGCCCTTTGGCTGGTGGTGGGGAGGAAAAGGTCTGCAGCCTAACAGCACTACCAGCCTTTGCCCTGGTAGTGGTGCAGGGAGGTGGTGGGGCCAGATCCATGTGCTCCTGCATTCTCCCAGACTGAGCACCCTCTCAAACTGCTTGGCTGTTCTCCACATACCCACCCTCTTCAGAGCAGACCTGGAAGTTGCCTGCAGCTGCAGACCCCAAAACAAAAGTTCTCTAAACCATTCTCCATCTTGAAAAGGTGAGTGGGTTGCAGCCAGATATTCTTTTCTCATCACCTCTCTTCATGACACTGTTGGGGCAGGCGCCTGAAGATCTGGAGCAACCTCCCCACTCAGCTTACAGTTTCTTCTGACAGCTAAGTTTGCTATAGATTTATACTGTCCCAAGGATGAGCCTTTTTAGTCGCTACACCTAAGACACGTAAAAACCCCATAATTGCTAACAAGCGATTTCATGGTCAGTGGCAAAAACATATTTCTTCCCAAGCTGCTGCAAACATGAAAAGCCTAGGTGTTTCTCATCCATTTACAATAGCTGAGTAGCAAACAGGGAAATTTTCTGCACAGAATGAGTCATTTCAGCTCAAAGACTTTAATAAATGTCAAACGAGCTGCTGTCCTCCCAGACACCCAGCAGAGCAGCTGCGGTGCCTTCCTACTGTGGCTGCCTGCAGTGGGTGGGAGGGGAGTGCTTTGGGGGCAGAACTGGAAAGCACTTAGTTCTAGCAAAAAAAGCAGTGTCAGACTCAGGCAGAAATTTCTTGCCCTGTCTCCACTAACAGCCTGTGGGAACCTGCTTGTGGAAACAAGCTGGCGTTACTTGTTGGCTTCATTTTAGAGGAAACTTTTCACTGAAGTCTTGGAAAACCCTGACCCGGAAAATCTATTCCTCAGTCACTGTAGCTCTTCAGGATGCCATGTTTCATATATATGCCTTACTCTAAATCTGTAGTCACACTCAAGGCACAAGTAGCAAACCAAAATTATCTCACTTATTAATTAGGAGCCATTCTGGGATATTTGGAGAGGAGCGGTCTTTGACGGATACTCAGTGATGAAAGGCACAAAGCTCCTGGGGCAAAGCCAAAGTATCTTTACACACATCTCAGGCTACAGGCAGCAGAAACTCACCTTCTGAAGCAAGCATCTCTTTGTAGGATAATGAGATACAGATAATAAGCAAAGGAAAGGTTGGACCAGATGATCCTTGAGGTCCCTTCCAACCCAGTATTCTACAATTCTGTGATTCTATGATGTGCCTCTGGGTCAGTGTCCTTAAAAATATTCTAGCTTACATTATGATGGACACATCATGAAAAAGAACAGTAGCGGCTCAGAGTTCGAGAATGATCTTCAAGCAGTTAGCAATTCACAAAAGTCCATCTGAAAAGTGGGCATATTCTTTGAAACATAATTTGGGATAGCTATACCCTGATTTAGTATTTGAAAATGCAGTAAAATTCTCAACTTTTTAATCACTGCGTGTTCTTTGCCCCATCATCTTCACTTTCTTCAGCCAGTGTTACACTACTCTTAATATTCTTAATTTAATACTTCTCTCCCAGTTGCCATAATTAGTCAGTTTACTTTTTTTTTGTTGTTAAGGCATAAAATGTGAAAAAATATGCCTTGTTTCCACTGTTAATAAACCCTGTCATCCTCATGGGGCATTGCTACACCAGCCTTCAAAGAAACATGGGGCCATTTTCACTACCTATAACCATTTGGTCATCATGACTAAAGTAAAATAAGTATTTAGTCAGCATCTAGTGTGAGAAAAGTGCAGGGAGCAAAGGTTGTTAACACCCTAGCTCTAAACTAATTTCCTTCGGGATTCAGTAAGTTCATACATCTCCCTTCTCCAAATACAAAGCATAATGCATGTTCTTCACCAGCCCAGAAAAAAAAAAGAAGTCGGGAATAATGTTTGTGCAGTTGGTGGGGCATGACACAAGCATCACAAAATGAGTAAGTCATAAGGCCGGTGGAGTCTTTAATTCTTCTCTTCCTAAGAGAAAAAAGCACATCTTACTCGTAAACAGTCCCAGGACAGAAAATAAGTGTTAGAACAAGTTTTCTCTGGAAATCTCTAAATCTCCCTCCCTTCCCATCTTGTCTAATTTCTACACTGTTATGGCACGTTAACCTCTATAGCCAGCAGTTAGACCTGGCAGAAAATGAACCATCCTCCAGAAAAACATACTGCTAGCGAGTCCCTCGTAATATACAGCTAAATATATGGCAGAATGCTGCAAAATTCATCTACCAAATGCCAAAAAAAACCCCAGTGTATAGCAATTTTTGTCCTCAGTGATGTTATTTTTCATCTTATTTCCTACAAGTTCCTGTTACGGGAATGACAGGCACTAGCTCAGCAGGCTTTGGCCAGACACCACCCTCCAGCACAGCGCACCATCTTGCTGGCAGTGACAGTGGCAGCAGCTTCTAGCTCTGTGCAAGAACAGATATATGCAAAGGAGAAGACAACCAACCCTCATCCCACCACCTCCCCAGGGCCGGGGTCGAAACAACGTTGGAGCAGATCACAGAGAGGCCAACTGGGCAGTGGAGTCTGCTTGACCTCCACATTTTGTAAAACACACTGTAGCCCAAAGCACAGTATTGGTTAGTGCAATTACTGGGTGAGGTTCTGTGGCTTGTGTTATGGTGGAGATCAGATGAAATAACCTCAGCCTCCCAGCCTGAAAAGCTATTAAAGGGCAGTATATTTCTTCTCTCACCGACTTCAGATCTTTTCCACTGAATCTCCACATCTCAGGGAAAGGCCAAAACTAGAAAGCGCTGTATATTAGTCCATTATGTTGTTTCAATAAAACACGAGTTTAAACCCAAACCCTCCCTTCTTCATGAAGACTGGTTTGGGAGACTCATTTTTTCCCCTGTTCCTAGTCACCACAGTGTTTGATACATCTGTAGTTAAAAGTATTAAATACCTCACTACCATAAATATGAAAATAATTTATTTTTTTTTTACATAGCTGGAACATAATAGTATTTCTCAGACCTCAGTTTTGCACTTGAATGAAAGCAAGCCAAGTTAGTGTTTCCAGTTCTGGTAACAAAAACTTGTAAAAGATAATGCCACACACTGTGTGCATAACGACAAAAGTTTCTACATTGACTGTGTGCTGGGTTTTGGCATTTACAATAGTTTTGTTCTGATTGCTGTGAATGAAGGTTCTGGATATATAAGTTTAATTCACTGAAAAATAAGTTAAAAATCTTTCACACGTGTGAAACTTTATCCATTGGTAATAAGTATATATATTAGTTGCAATGGTTTGCTGACTAATGTGTTGCTTTGGCTGATGTATTAAACAAAATGCTAGAATGGCATGCTTTGCTGATTCATTTCTCTCCACCCTTCCAGATGTTATTCTCAACTCAATAAGCAAATTGTGCTTTCTTCCACAATTCCTGGTACCTCTTATTGAACAATTTTCAACTCCAAACCTCATGAAGTTTTCTGTTTGCTTGCAATTTGACTTCCTACAAATGCAAATGGTATAAAATGTAAGGACAAAGGAATTTTCAAGAAATAGAAATTGAATTAGACAGAAGGTCTGTGTAGAATAATCTGTATTTGACATTAACATCTTATATATCTCTCACAGAACATTACAAAAATCACAGTGAGGAGCAATTGGTGTGTGAAAAAAAGTTAATTTCTGAAAAAAAAAAAACCACAAAGGCATCATGAACTGTCAGCCCAGCATATAGATCAGTCAGATTTTTCAACCAAAAGTCAGTGAAAGTGTTTCATTTTCGTTAGCACCAGACTTGCCCTGAAGCCCTGCTGGGACACAGCACCAGCGTTTTCAATCCAATAAGGACCAGAGGGTTGTTAAACGCCAATAGCAGAGTTACGCTGTGGAAGACAGGGGTCAGGTTTGGGACAGAAAAGTGTCCAGCATCCCTTGTGCCTCCTGTCCTGCAGAGTAGACAGCAAGTGGAGGACAAAGAGTGGCATGGAGGAGATGCTGACCCCCTGCGCATGGGTTCGAGCAGGGGCAGCACAACACTAATTTTTAGCATGGGTGGTGAGAAGAAGTCTAAATGCCGTGAGGTGGACGTTTACCAGGTTTGAGTTCCTTGGGGGAAGACAGAGTCAGGAGGAGATGAGCCCCTGGTCCCATTGTCCAAAGTGACACGAGGATGTCCCCTCACAAGAAGAGAGAGCACACAGGTGGATGGATAGGCAGCCTCCCTCAGAGCCTGCATCTGCCTGGGAAGGTGGGATGTTGGCACCTCATGGCAGATGTGGGGAATTTCAGCCCCTTCAGTAGGATCACAAGTTTCAGCAGCTTAGCATCCCCACCCACCCCCACCCCCTGCCTTTTTAGTTTCGCTCTGTGAATGGGAGATTCAGACAGACAGACAGAAAATCAGGGACTACCACATCTGCTCTGAAAAGTTGAGTCCTAGAGAGGATGGAGGGTTGTTAAATGCCAATAGCAGTGTTGCCCTGTAGGAGACAGAGGTCACCTTGAATCACACAGGTTGGTCAGGATATCAAAACAAAGATCTTTTAGGGGGCAAATTAGAATGCAGCTTTTCTTTTCCTTCCTACCATGGGAAACATTGTTCATTAAACCCTCTCAAAATGTGCTGCTGTATTTAATCTCACTGTTGTATGTCCCTGAGGAAGTGGCCCATTAGCCAAACTGCACATAAGGCTCTTGGAAAAAGTGCTCTAAAGCTACAAGGAAACCTGTGGAGCCAGGTTTTGGGCCAGGGCGCTGAGATAGCAACAAGGGGGGAGCAAGAAGAGCATCATCACAACCGTCTTTACAAATTAGTGCAAACTGTGAACAACAGTGGCGTGTCTCCTGCCATGATCAGGCACAGAGAAAACTGGTTATGTACAGCCAGACAGCCAGCAAGTAGAGGTGCCATGCCTGGACACAGCCCAGACAGAACCCGGCCCGCTAAAATTACTTGCTCCAGCTCTGCATAAACACAGTGGCCAGTACAGTCCTGCTCCTGCAAGGATGCGGCCAACTGAGAAGCCTGTTAGCAGGACACGTGCTGTGGGGTGATGGCTCTCTGAACAGCAGTGCCCTCCCCTGGGGCGTGGGAGGGCTGAGATGTGCAGGTTCAGAGGGGGGAACCCCAACGCAGCAGCTGGATGAGCAAGAGAAATAACACAGAGGAGAAATAACAACAAGGAGACAGGCTGACCTTGGCTAAAACGCCTGCTGTTGAAGAGTTAGACTCCTCAAAGAAGAAACTCAAAACTATTTTCTTAGTGACAGAGGAGAAATATGTGAATCCAGGAGAAACATGATCAGGAAAGACATGCCTATGAGCAGGAGCTTAGTGGTGTGAGAAAAGATACAGTGGGGGCAAAAAAAAAGGATTGCAAAGATGTTTTGAGACATGGGAATGCATCTACTGGTAAAAAGGAATGTAGATATGAAGACTGCTTATTTTAGAGTAGAGATAAAGACAGGGCTTACACAAGGCCCTTTTACTTTTGGGTGGTTTTTTTGTTATCATGAGCAATGATAGAGATACACTGGGTAATGAATGGTTTGAAGTCAACATTTGATTAAGCTGAGATCTGTGAGGTCCTCATCACTGGCATTTCTGAGTCCACACTGGATCTCTCATGACAGATGGATAAGAGAACTGAGAAGTGAATCAAGATAAAAGGAAGTCTTTTGGTTTTATACTGTCTATCAGTAACCTATATAAGCCACTCCTGCAAAATATACCCAGGACCAAGGACTCTATAGCTAGCGAGCATCCATAGCCCAAGCTCGCACCTTATGCTGCAAGTCAGTGTCTGTACTCAGAATCAGTAAGTGTTTGGGGTTCAAAAAAAACTTTTCCAATAGCCAGGATATTGTGCAATTGTTCCTGTTGTAGACATGCAGCCCTTTTCACTGAAGCAGATAGTACTGGCAGTTGCTGGGAGTGAAATTGTATAGATGTGGTATAGCAATGGACATTGCGGGACAGAAAAATGTCTTTGCTCCCAGGAAAACCATATTTTACACAAATAACTGTTTTCTGTCAATGATCATAGAATGACAGAGAGGATGCCACCTATTTGAATGAAAGAGGCCTTGTGAGCTTAGTCAGCCGTTCTTCCTGCCTGGGGAAAAGCTGCTGTAATCACATCTGAAGATTTTTTTCAAACTCACTCTGAAAAATCACCAAGATTCAGCAATCTCTTAGAAAATTGTCCCAGTCTTTCCCTGTCCTCACACAAGACAGAATATGTGCAAAAAAAAATGAAATAGCCCCTCCAGCTATTTCCTCAGTAATATTTCTGTGCATTGTTACAACACAAAGCATAGTCAACAAAAATTAAATGGGTAACTTAATCTTTCAAGATAAGAGCAAGAAACTTTCTAATGAAATTTCTTAACATCAGGACTTCTGAGCTCCTCTTCTGATTTATTAAGGCTCTGTTCCCTACAGAGTCTCTGATATACAGAATTTCAGGAAGAATGATGTCTCCAGGAGGAAGCAAAGGTGAAGTGATTTTTTGATGGGAAGCTAATATCAGCTGTAAATATAGGGCAGCTTCTGTTGCTTCTTAATATAAACTTTTCTGAGAGGCTGCATAGACTTTGTATTTCCTTAATGGAGATACATTTTTTCAATTTAAAATCTTACACAGGTGAAATACTGCTTTCATTGATGATCACAGTAGGAAATCAATTCAGTATTACACATTCTGAAATAGATCCCATAAATTGCCTCAGCTCCTTGATTGCAATGCAAGCCTGACAACCCCCACAGCTGAGGCTCTGTCTCTCTATTTAGATAGTGGATGGTATTCTGACTGCCACCTTATAAACAGAGCAGATAAGCTGGCAGTAAAGACAAGACTGAGAGAAATCTGCTGACATCAGACTAAAATAGACATTTCTTTCTTGATAGTATTTGATTTTCAGAGGCTCTTGAGAATATAGAGTTCAAATCTCTGAGATTCATGGTGTACTGTACTATACAAGGTCTTTCATGTCACTGACAACTTTATGGGCAATAGCTCTTGCCATCAGATAGCATTCAATATGTGCAAACACAGGCTGAAAACTACGTTCCTTTTTGGCTGTAACATTGCAGGTCCAGTCTCATGAACTGCTGGGAGCACAATTTATCTTATTTGTGCTGAATTAATCTTAAGAAAGTACGGGAAATGTTAGACCTATGGCTCAGAGAGGGCAAATGTCATGGTGAAATTAAGGGATTAGCATTGAGCCAGAGAGGCTGCTGCTGCCGGGGCAGGGACAGGAGCTCAAAGGATGCTGTAAGCCAGTCCCGTATTCAGGTTCCAGCGGGCCAGTTGCCCCTGACTTAAGATGTATGGGCAGTGAAAATTGGTACCAGCATGCATAGCTCGTAACGAAACCAGTACATCTCATATAGCCTGAAAATGTGTCATCAGCCTCTTGGACCTATGAAGTTGAGCTGAGTGGAGAGAGACTCTCCTTTTAACTCTACTTCCCCTTTTACTACAACCAGTTAAATACCATTGCCTGTCTCATGGCAGAAGTTTACCAAAACTTGGGTCTGAAGAAACATTTCTCCCCTCAGAAAAAACTCCACAGGAAAAATAAACAAACCTTTACAGAGCCACACAGGCATTGCACCAGTCACTGGACCACATTTCTCAGCTCAAAGAGGTGCACGTTTTTATCTCTTCTATGTCCAAGCTACTAACCCTGATGATATTTAAACTTGTACCACAATGGGCAAAGTCATAACACTCTAAAAATCCTTTCTCCCAGGGAGGTAATGAAAGCCTCTAGAGTAGGGGACGAGGGAGCAGACAAGCCTGAAAACTTCTCCCGCTGAGCAATATCCAACAAGAAGAATATTTGGATGATGCACAACCATCCTTAGGGGCCCTGCTTCTCTCCTGCTTTGCAGTGTGAGGACTTATCTTGAGAAACATTGAGGCGTGCAAAGCCCAAAAGAGCAGCAGCTCATTCCTTTGCCTTTCTTTGAACCTCGCAAAGAGTAGACATTGCAAGCTGACCTATTGTGCCTATGAAAACATTTGCAGTTCTGTCCTGGAATTAAGCTAAGAAAAATTATTTGTGTAATGAGCACAGACAGATCTCAGGTGATATATCTTAGGAGGGGGTTTTCTAGAAGACATGAAGGGTTTTTTTCAGACTTTCACACATTTTTGTGGACTTACTCCAAACTCCTGCACTGGCTTTGGTAACATCACTTGTACTTCAGAGGACAAGATGTGTCAGCGTTGCGAGCAACAGAGCTCTGGGTAAGGGGATGTACAGTGGCTGGACATCCAGAGCCTGCTGGAAGTTTCTATGACTCCACCAGACTGTAGGAAAGATGTGAAGGCACAATGTGAAGCCAAAGTTGACAAAAGATGTTTAATATATTACATAGGGCTGACATGGGGCACTGAAGACTTTCATTCCCACAGTAGTGGAAGAATGACAGCCACTACCTTGGTTTTGACAGTGAAATTGGACAGACAAGAGGAAGAAGCTGCACAGGTACTACACAAATAAACATGATGCTAAATGCAGGGAAAACCTCTCTGTGTGTCTGTGGGTGGGTGGATGTGTGCACATGCATCTACAAACACAGGTCAAGTGAGCTGTTCACGTACTACAGCTTCTCAGGCTGGAGTAAGTGGATTTGGCAATAGATTGTGAGGGAACTGTATCCATAATATCATTCTCCTTGAAAAGGTGTTTTCAATTTGCACCGTCACGTAGCAGATAATGTTTGGTATCCACAGTAGACAGTAAATGATGTCTTTGATTTTTTTCTTTGCTGTAATAATTTTTGAGCAAAAAACCATTTGTTCCTCTATCTTTTCCAGTGTAAAGATAGTCACAGACTTATCGATAAAGAAGAAAGTTCTCAAGTGGCTCAGGCAGGTGCAGCTTGTGGACTGTGTATAGGCACGACCGACCTAGATGCTTTCTGATGCACAATCGGCACAGCTGGGCAAGGCTGGCAGGACCTGGGGAAAAAAAAGGCAAGAACAAGAACCCCCAACCCCACCACCAGTATAAGTCAGAAAGCAACATCAGTAAGGTTTGCAAATCAGATCAAGCACTACGCAATGACTTCCTGAAGTCAGGGAGAGCTAAATACGTTATTGTTCATATTTAATTTGTGTTGACAAAGTTGTTTCAGTGATTCAAAAACTATGAGCACTAAAAACCTTTTTTTCTGCATGCACAGCTAGGCTTTTCTGCAGCATACACTTAAAATACCATAAAGGTGTCTGCACTGGAAAGAGAGCACCAGGGTGCATAGCCCTTGCTCAGGATATAAGACAAGTCCCAGCAGTGTTGTGAGGATAAAGACAAGAGGGATCACGGGGAGCTGCAGAGGTGTTCAGTGTAGACCAGCTGTAACTGGGTGAATATGGCAAATATAGTCAGCTGTTCATATATACAGAACATGCTTCTTCCAACTACTGGTGTCTCAGCAGGTACCCGCACAAGTAGTAACTGCAACTTAGCCCTTGTACATGACCACACGGTGTCTGAATATTTATGTATGTCAGCCTATCTACCAGTGCTCCTCAAAATAATTTCTTAATGTGTCATCCAATTTTAATTAAGTCTGACTGAAAGGGAAACATCTCAAATATAGAAAGCCTCCAAAAGTTTTGTTCAAAAAGGCACTGAAAAACCTAAAAAATATTAAAAAAAAAAAAAAGAATAAAAAGAATAAAAAGATAAGAGGCCTTTTTGCCCTTCCCTTGGCTTGGGAAAAATGTTGCCACATGTGAAAACCTCTTGTTAAGCATTGGATAGTCCACTGGTAGGAAAGCTGGGGGAGGACTCATCACCAGGACAATGGTGAGGCCGTCTTGGGCAGTAACTTGCATGGCACTGCACACAGCGGTGCTGCCCCAGTGGCTTCTCCGTTGGATGATCAGACAGGTCCTCCCAGCCCATCCCAACGCAGGTCAGGTGAAGGGCACACCAGGCACAAACCCACTGGAAATGGGGCTCCGTTGCTTCTGCACCCACATCCTTGCACGTGCAAATGCAACTTGTGTGTGAACACGTCCCTGCTTCCCCTTCACGTTCCTCTTGCTGGAGTTGCTCCAGGTTGAACTTGCACGCCTGCCCAGAGGTGTTCATTTTTCAAGTCCTGTCTCAGCCCTGCCCCTCCAGTTTCTGGCCAAATAGTAGCCATCATAGCAGTGTTTGGCAACCAATGGGTAGAGATGTATGCTTAAAAACATGCCCTTATATCTTCCAGGTAAGCTTCATAATCTGTGCTTTTACTACAGGAAAATTTAGGAGACTTAACAGGCTGATAATGCCCCCTCTGAGAAGAAATTAATAGAAAAATATGGAATATATAGAAAAGAGCACTTGTACTACTGTCACTAGAAGTGGCGAAAGAAGCTACCATCTCCCAAAGCAGTTAGAAAAACAGAAACATTTTATATTTCACATGACTTAAGGTCTAGGAAAAGGAGCAATTAAAAGGAGCCATCTAAGTAACCACAGCAGAGAAGTCAGGCAGTATAAAGAAAACTCATCAAGATAGGTCCTTGTGGTGCTTATTTCAAACAGAAGGACGTCAGAAAACACAGAAGTAGTAGGTGAAAAGGGCAGTTGTAGATGTTAGAAATGGCAAAGTATCTGAAAGTGAGACTAAAGGGAAAGGTGAGGAAACTGAGGAAAATTTATTTCTGAAAAGTGAAGAGCCAGCAGGAGCTGCAGTGCCCCTATAGTCCCTCTGACTGTAAGGGAGGAGAAGGTCACAAGCTGAAAGTGGAGATTAAAAAGAAAGTTCGGGAAGAGAAAATTATTAATATTGGGATATTTCTTTATCTACACAACCTCTCATTCACCCAGGGCAACTGGAGAAGGACAACTGCAAGCATTGCCTGCTGTTGCTGAGCCCTGAACATCTCAGATATGGGGACAGAAGTCACAAAAGGTGAGAAGCATTCAAGCAAAAGTCCTCCCAGAAGGTTACAGACATGACAAATTAAAGTTCTGCACGAAAAGCCATGGAGAAAGGGAGTAGGACAGAAGGATATTAAGCCAATGTTTCATTTCCTCCACAAAACCCACCTTTGTGCAGAGGGCCAGCACAAAGCCTCTGCGCAACATTGACAATATTAATTTACCATCCAAGAGCAATTTTGCAGGCTCTCCATGCACATCGTGCTTTGCTGCTTGGGAAGGAGCGAGCAGGCTTGGGAAGGTGGCAGGCTGCCGGCATGGGGGAGGACCACTCACCCTCCGTGTCGGCAAAGCACTGGGGGGACACAGACCAACTAACAGGGTGAGCTGGGAAACACCGAGGTTAGAGGAGGCAGGGTGGCTTAATTCAGCATGTCCATATCCCAGTGATATTGCTGTTGGATGCATCGAGTTCTGGCTGTATGTGGTGCAGGTGAAAATGGCACATGAGGATCTAGGTTAATTTCTGCTCAAAAGTTTCTTCCAGTAGACTGGAGAGATAATTAGTTGTAGGAAGGCTGAAAATAAGCTGCAAAGGGTACTGCTGGTTTGTGCTGGGATTGCAGCCCCATGAGACATCTGCGTACCATGAAGCTGAATAGCCACCTGGCAAATAGCTCTGCTTTCTCCTAGCGACCAAGGGCACATACACGCTTGTGTCACTTCTTCTGCAGGAAGCAGGACATTGAGCCATGGTGCTGGGTTGAACACAAGATGGTGGTACTAAACTATTGTCTAGGAATAAACTCCCATGCAGTTTTTAATCCTTAGAATCCCAATGCATAAATATATATAATTTTCCTTCAGTAGACTGGAAAAGAAAGCACAGAACAACTGACCAATTTACCCACTAAAACCCAAACACTTGGTGGCAAATCTAGCAACAAAACAGAGAGACCTCACTCATTTCTGTGTCATGTGCTGAAGGCTTGAAATCAGTAGACAAGCTAAGAGAACTTGCATAGAGTATTACTTATAAAAGCAGTTAAGAAAATGTACTTACGTAAAGGAAATAAATACTCTTCTACTTAACAAAAGAAAAGAAAGGAAACCATTACCTTCCCGAAGCAGAAGTGCCTGCTCCACTTTGCTGTTGGGTACGGCAAGATCCAGGGGGCATTTGAGTTCAGCATTTCTGCATTTTGGGTTGGCACCGTAGTCTGTCAGCAAGACGACTACCTCCACACTGGATTTCCTTGCTGCCGCGTGGAGGGGGGTGTCTAATCGCTTCCCCATGTTAACGTTGGCTCCTGGAGTGAACAAGAGCGCATGGTTAGATCTGGGAAGCGGCAGGAACCATCTGAACCCTCACCACACAGGCTGGTTTCCACCAGTAGCCTCAATAAATGAAGGGAATGGATGGCACGCAGGCCTCCCTCATTTCTTTCAGTAGCAGCAGCACAAAACTCGGCAGGTCAAATACCTGCTGTGTAAACGCCCTCTGAGCCACCGAACCCCATCTGCGACGGACAGAACTGAGCGGCTTGACCTTCAAGCCAATAGATGTTCAAAGCCTACTACATGCTCTGTAAATTTGCTAACAACATAAAATCTAACATAGATTATGTTAATTCAATTACTGGGGGTAAAAAAAACCCAAAACCCTTCAGGTTTCTCATTGTAATACCTCTGGGAACACAGCAAGTGAAATGCTTGCCCTGGGCTCACCAGGCACAGCAGGGCCACACTTGGAGCAGGTGTAAGTCAGCTAATGCACACTGACAGCAAAAATTTATGCTAGCTCACTGGCTGTGCCTGGACCTGCAGTGATTATTCTTTCAAGCAGCTTTACTGCTGTCTTCCTCATCCACTGAGAAGCAGGTGAAGGTAATGCTTAACATGGCAGTTTATCACAATCAAGAGTTGATTTCAGTCACCGATATTAGCCAGAATTGTCTGTGCTTCCTGTCAGCATTCTAGAAAACTAAAAGTATTTTATTTTCACATTCAGATGGTCTCAGGGAGGTCTCTGTCATTGGGGTTTTTTTTTTACTGAGGAAATCATAAATTCTTCATGAATGCAGGTGAAATTTTTAATAGCCTCAAACAAGTCTCACAGACTCAGGCTGCCCAAACATGTCTTGTGGAAATAACCCATGATGTTTGCAGTGGCGAGACAGCCCAGAGAGACCAGCAGCGCTGGCTCACACCACCACAGCTTTGCCCTAGCCCCTTTTCCAGGTGTACCGAGCTCCAGAAGCTTCTTGACACAGTCTGTCCTCTGGTATGTGCAAGCCACGTAGAGCGGGGTCCCGTGCTGCAGGTCTTCTTGGTCAATGTCAACCTCATGGGCCAGAAGGATCTCCATGCACTCCCTGTGACCTGTGGAGAGAAGAAGAGCTGTCACTGAAGTGCTGCAGAGCAGAATACACCCAGGTGCAACCAAAGAGGCACAAGAGCTGGGAATAAGCCAACCTAATGCATCTGTACCAGTATGGACAAGTTTAGTTTTGAAAAATATTTTAACATCAACTGTCTATGGCAGGGGGGTTGGAACTCGATGATCTTCAGAGTCCTTTCCAACCTAAACCATTCTATGATTCTATGATTCTATGATCAATAGAAGATGTATTCCTTACTTAGTTATTGATAGCTTCACTCACAGCCTGAATGTTACCTCTCTTGACTGCTTCATGAATGGGCGAAGCAAGGTGGTTCCTGAGCTGCGGCTTGGCTCCGAATTCGAGCAGCATGTTGACGCAGGCCACACTGCCACTGCAGCAGGCATTGAACAGAGGAGTGATCCCATCAATAGTGACTGCGTTGACCTGGAACAGCAAGACATGCTCAGGATAATCAGACTTAAGAGGAATGCCCTTGCAGTGTGCCTCATGGGCACACCAGAAATGCACCAGAAAAAGATGCTTGTCTTGCTTTATTTCAGAATCAATTTTGTTGACAACTTTCAGAGTTATATGTTGTGGCACAACATATATAACATTCATCTTTGAGGTCTGCCCTCTTTCCCAGATAGGTAGTGCCATATGACAGTGACACTGCCTGCTATGAACACTCTTCCTAGAGTTGCTCAAAAAATGCAGATTTTTTTTTTTTTTTTTCTGTGGAGAACTTAAGTATCTTCATGACTGTCTAGTTTGCACCATACCAAAGCCAGAATATGCTCGGATGAAAACAGCTTTGCTTTTTAAATCAAAACATTTACTTCATTTTTAATATTTTCACCTGAAAACACATTTCCAGCAAAAGAAATTTTCACTGAAACATAGTCTTAATCCCAAACAGAAAAGGAGCTTGAAAGAGTTTGTGTTTGTACGCGCGTGTGTGTGTAAGAGAGAAAGAATTTCCTTCCTCCACCTCCAATGTAAAGACCTGGCAAGAACCACCATTCGTCGTTCTCCACTGGGACAGTACAGTGCCGTAGCTGCTACGTTTAACTACATAACAAACCCTCAGTGGCAATTTATGCAGCAAATCTCCATGTCCTTAATTCTGTGGCACACTGGAGAAAAGCAATGGATTATGCAAGCACATGGCAACTTCTGCAGTCTCCAAATCAGGGAGAAGAGGAAAGAGACAGGAGAGGAAGGGCTGGAGAAGTCCTGGGCCAGCAGGGAAGTTGGAGGACTTTGTTACCGATGCAAGCATAGAAGTTGCATCACAAAGGGGTCAGAAGATAAGGGTAGAAATACCTTAGCTCACACAATTTAACTAGCAAGATATTTTGCCTTTAAAGTGGAGAAAGGCAGTGATGTTTAAGAACCTATTGATTTACTCTGGGCAATTCAGCAGCAGAACGTCTGCAGTAGATACCTTCCTAGATATCATTTGCCCTTGTTCAGTGTTCAAGGCCAGGCTCGATGGGGCTTTGAGCAACCTGGTCTACTGGAAGGTGTGCCTGGCCATGGCAGGGGGGTTGGAATTAGATGATCCCTAAGGTCCCTTCTAACTCTAACCATTCTATGATTCTATGATTTGACTTGTTTACGATGCTCTATGAGTTAACTCCTTTTCTCACAAGGTGCTTTTCCCACAATTACAAGTCAGTCCTTGCCATTTCCAGTGTTTCATTCCTTGCAGTCTTCAGCAGGCTCCAACCATGCAGTAGCAAGTGCGAGGCCATGATCCCCAATGTGATGCTACGCTTGCAGATTAGGCAGGTACACTGGAGGAGGCAGCCCCTGCTCCTTGGTGCCTCCTCTGCTTGCTCACCTTCAGGAAAGACCAGTGCGGGGAACAGACCTGGCTGGAAAATAATCATGACAGGGCCAGAAGGTGGGCAAGTTAGCATGGTATGGGGATATACCAGGTACCACAGCACAGGGGACATCTGTCTGCTCAGACACTGGAGTCCAAAATGCAGCTTGCTCTTCCTGAAATTGCAAGGCTCCAACTAAGACCCTGTTTCAACAGCACTGTCCCTACAGATCCCAGCCTCTTCCTCAGTCTGCCTCCCCTTCTGCTGATGGCTGGGCTAACCTATCCCTCATCCTGCACAGCTTCTAAAACAGCAAAAGGAAATAGATAGAGATGCTTTGGGGGTATCTGTATTTCAGACAGACTACATGCCACAGCCCTGCAGCCCAGCACTGCCCCCCGCCTCCCCCCAGTCTCATCAGGCAGATGTGGCTGGAGCTGCTGGAGGCACTGGGGGTCTGTCAGCATCATTTCACGACAGGGCCAGTGATTCAGGCAAGCTGATAACCAAGGGTAAGCAAGGAGATAAGTGAAGAAGGAAAATTACTTCTTTGGTTTCCCTCTCCACTGGGCATTGGTTTAACTGGCAATAGGGGAAAGAACAGTAAGACAATGGTTTGGTAAAAAAAGGAAATAGAGAAGAGCAGAGCAATAAAAAAGAGCAGATGAATGGTACATTTTCTCACAAAAGTTAGACGACAGCCTGTTGACTTCATTTATGAACAGAGAGCAGGGGAAAAGCAAAAAACATCAGAGCTATATATTATACCAGGAATAGGTTGATTTCTTAGGAAAGCAAGAAGTAGTGCAGAGATGATTCTCTGAGTTATAAAAAGGCAATGCCATTAATATACCAAAATCAACTAAAAATGAGAGGAAAGGGGTTTTCCTTTCATCTTTCTAAGGGACTGAAATTTCTCATACAGTTTAGGAAGTTAACAAATGTATTTTCTTTTGCAGAGGATAACTTGATTGCTTGTTTTAGTATTGCTCTGTTTCTTGTCATATAAATTGTACTGGAAAACCCAGCTGAATGAAACATTTTCTTATATATTTCATCCATTCCTGTATCTCCATTTTTAACATGCATTCTACCTTAGGTCCAGCTGAGGGAAATGTTATTTTATTAGCAGATAAAACGTTTCATTGCCTCATTTGACACAGTCTCCCATAACATCCTCATAGGTAAGCTTAGGAAGTGTGGGTTAGATGAGCAGAATGTGACGTGGATTGAGAACTGGCTGAATGGCAGAGCTCAGAGGGTTGTGATCAGTGGTGCAGAGTCCATTTGGAGGCCTGTAACAAGCGGTGTTCCCCACGGGTCAGTACTGGGTCCAGTCTTGTTCAACATATTCATCAACAACCCAGATGAGAGGACAGAGTGTACCCTCAGCAAGTTTACTGATGATGCAAAACTGGGAGGGGTGGCTGACACGCCGGAAGGCTGTGCCACCTTACAGCGAGACCTGGACAGGCTGGAGAGTTGGGCAGAGAGAAACCTTATGAAATTCAACAAGGGCAAGTGCAGGGTCCTGCACCTAGGGAAGAATAAGCCCATACACCAATACAGGTCAGGGGCTGACCTGCTGGAAAGCACCTCTGCAGAGAGATACCTGGGCTGGGAGTCCTGGTGGACAAGTTGACCACGAGCCAGCAATGCATCCTTGGGGCCAAGAAGGCCAATGGTATCCTGGGGTACATTAAAAAGAGTGTAGTTAGCAGGTCGAGGGAGGTCATCCTCCCCCTCTACTCTGCCCTGGTGAGGCTGAATCTGGAGTACTGTGTCCAGTTCTGGGCTCCTCAGCTCAAGAAAGACAGGGAACTTCTGGACAGAGTCCAGTGGGGGGCTACAAAGATGATCAAGGGACTGAAGCACCTCTCTTATGAGGAAAGGCTGAGACTTCCATCTGTTCAGCCTGGAGAAGAGAAGACTGAGGGGATCTCATCAATGCTTATAAATATCTAAAGGGTGATTGTCAAGAGGATAAGGTCAGACTCTTTTCAGTGTTGCCCAGCGACAGGACAAGGGGCAATGGGCACAAACTGGAAAACAGGAATTTCCTTCTTAACATGAGAAAAAACTTCTTCACTTTGAGGTGGCAGAGTACTGGAACAGGCTGCCCAGAGAGGCTGTGGAGTCTCCTTCTCTGGAGATATTCAAAACCCACGTGGACGTGATCACAGAATGGTTTAGGTTGAAAGGGACCTTGAAGATCATCGAGTTCCAACCCCCCTGCCATAGCAGGGACACCTCCGACTAGACCAGGTTGTCCAAGGCCACATCCAGCCTGGCCTTAAACACCTCCAGGGATGGGGCCTCAACAACCT
>NW_009649235.1:331168-352025 GCF_000708025.1 Charadrius vociferus | reverse complement strand
AGCCATTCCCCCTCATCCTATCACTACATGCCCTTGTAAAAAGTCCTTCCCCAGCTCTCCTGTAGGCTCCCTTTAGGTACTGGAAAGCCGCAATAAGATCTCCCTGGAGCCTTCTCTTCTCCAGGCTGAACAGCCCCAGCTCTCTCAGCCTCTCCTCATAGGAGAGGTGCTCAAGCCCTCAGATCATCCTCGTGGCTCTCCTCTGGACGCGCTCCAGCAGGTCCATGTCCTTCTTATGTTGGGGACTCCAGAGCTGGATGCAGTACTCCAGGTGGGGTCTCAGGAGAGTGGAGTAGAGGGGCAGATTCACCTCCCTTGACCTGCTGGCCACACTTCTTTTGATGCAGCCCAGGATACGGTTGGCCTTCTGGGCTGCGATTGCACATTGCTGGCTCATGTTGAGCTTCTCATCAATCAGCACTCCCAGGTCCTTCTCCTCAGGGCTGCTCTCCAGCCATTCCCCACCGAGCCTGTATTTGTGCTTGGGATTGCCCCGACCCAGATGTAGGACCTTGCACTTGGCCTTGTTGAACTTCATGAGGTTGTCCAGCCTGTCCAGGTCCCTCTGGATGGCATCCCTATGATGATCCTGTGCAACCTGCTCTAGGTGAAGCTGCTTTGGCAGAGGGGTTGGACTAGATGATCTCTGAAGGTCCCTTCCAACCCCTATCATTCTGTGATTCTGTGAAAAAGGGATAAGTCATTTTCTCTTCAAAGTTACTTTCATCTAGCATCTCCCATTCCTTTTCCATCAATTGTGACAATGTTTCATACACAGAAGGAAAACAGAACAGAGTAACAGGGTGACCCAAGCAGCCACCAGAGAAAGGCAAATCCATCACCCATGGAAACAAAGCACTGTGCTATTTTCCTCCATTTCTGCCCAAGATGCTTTGTCCATCCGCGGCCTGGCCGTGTTGCGCAGGCAGCCTGTGCAACATCCCCACTGAGGCAGGGATCATCCATGCTCCAGGTGCCCACATCCCAGTCGGTGTCCCCAGGACTCACCTGAGCACCATTCTCCAGCAGCACCTTTGCACAGGCGACGTGGCCACCCAGGCAGGCCTCATGGAGAGCTGACACACGGTCTGTCGTCACCAGGTTCACGTTGAAACCCTGCAATGCAGGGTGAGGGGCATGAGGGGAAAGCTCTGCCTGAACCCTATGGCTCCCCTGGGGCCGGTGGGATCATAGCAGGGGGGAGCCGCCCCACTGGGTGCATGTCCAGGGAAGATAACATATTGGATTAATGCTGTTCAGTGCTGTGGTGCTCATCTCCAGAGACAGCAGCTGGTGATGGGGTCAAAGAGTAAGCAAAGACAAGCTATGCCTTCTGTTTCTAGTCCTTTACAATGAATGGTCAATCACAGGAAAGACATCGCGTTCCTTTAACTTATTAGGATGATGTTAACTTCCCTATTAAGTCCAGCGGCAGGAGCTACAGCTGGTGGGATTCACCTCTCTGAACAGGGATGCGTTTGGTACAGGTATCAGCAGCTGTTTCTAGTACGTTAGATGAATTGTGTCCTAAAAATACTTCCACCGAGTATATGGGGTGCCCAGTGTGTTTCACTCAGAGGTTTAAATACCTGGTAGACCCCTAAAACAGATGAGACAAATCCCTCCCATGAATCTGTTCCTCTAATTTGACCACCCAGGAAACATTTTACACAGAAGAAACTGTGATTTACAAATTACTCATTACAGGTATTTCTCTAAGTGACAGTTCTTACATCTAATCTTGTGAAAACAGAAACCAACATATTCACAAAGGGGAAAACAATTTTCATATGTGTTTTCTTCAGAATGCAGCTAAATCTCCTCGTAAGTACAATTTCACAGCCACCTGTGAGAACGGGCATGGAAGAGGCTCTGTTTTCTGCTTGATGTGCGGTATTTTAAAAGGCAGCTGGTCCCCACCTGACGTGCTATAGACTCGTGAGCTCACAAGATGGCAGCAATGCACTTTTTGGTAGGCAGTGGCAAATGCGATGGGCAGAAGTATCTGCAAGCAATGTAACACTGTAAAAACCACGAGTCCCTATGCAATAAGCGTTTAAAGCAACCACTGTAAGATAGAAATTCTGTGATAGAAAAACAATTGCTTTTTAGTTACGTGAAAGCATTATTAATGTAAAAGCTGCCACTAAAAATTCCCCATAGATTATATCAGTGGCAGGGGAACAGATAAAAAACTTGAAAAATGTTGAGATTATTCCATTTTCTAATTGTATAGATGTTTCATACTTAATGATCAGCATATTCCTTCAAGAGGAATGTCTTCTAGGTAGTCCTGAGAAGAAGAGAGCTAGTCTTAATCATCATTCATATATATATTTTTTAAAAATGAAATTTAGTTATTGCAAATGAAAGAGTAAGTATCGAAGTCTTGGGCAAAACAGTTATGCCTTCCATTGCGAAATGGGGATTCAGTTATAGATCTTACTATAGCTTTCTGGCAAACATTGCTCACTTTAAACCTTGTTTTCAGATGGTTATAAATACTTTCCATTGTATCTGAAGAATCAAACTCTTCTTTCGGTGCTAGAGCAGGCAATGGTGAGTTCCTGAGCTCCTCTAAAACTCCAGCGCTCCATCGTCCCCTTATGTCCAGGCATCCTCCGAGGAGCAGAAACCTCACTGGCTTTCTTGAAAGCTATGCTCCTGCAGCAGAGACTTCCGAGTGCCCCACTTATACTCTGAAGTATAGCTCCATATTTAATTTTAGGCCACTAGTTTAAGTATATTAGAAGCAATGAGCAATGATTAGGCTGCTCCATGAACAGCTTCGTCCCTACATTTATCAAGTGGTGGTGAATCAGCTCCAATTCACTCTCTACAGACATTGCTGCCTTGATCTGTTTTCATTAGCAAGGACCCTCATCCTTCACTCCCAAGATTAAATGTCTTTGGGAGAAGGAGAAAGACTGGATTAATTAAATGATGTATAATCACAACACCGGGTGCTTCTCCAGTGTATAGCCATGACGAATGTATAACCGGGGCATCTAGTGTATAACCACGACACTGGGCGCCCCTCGCTAATGAGATGGTGTAAGGTCAGCATAAACGAAGATAGAGAGGGTCAGAAAAACAGCAAAGCCCTGGATGAATGAGCCCTCTTCCTTATTATCTCTAACCTCCATCACTTCCTTTTCCATAAGATCATTTGATAACAGCACGAGAAGGAAAATGGGCTCGGGAAATGGGAGGAGGGAAACTGGCTGTAAACAGCAACCTCTTTTAGCCACCACCATGCCTCAATAGATGTCTGGAAGGGAGACTTTTACACTGAAAGCTCCACTCCTTGAGAACGTTGTCCATTTGAGCTGTGGCCTCCCTGATAAAAATTATTAACTTTGAATATAAGAAATCTGATGGCCAAGTCACAGAGCTTACACTCAGGGCATTAGTTTCCCTGCAGTTGTCTTGATTGGGGAGGTGTTGGGGGGGCAGTTGCTCATTCGTGCCACATGAGGGCATGGAGTTCAAGCACAGGTGGTAAGTAAGATGGTTGGCAAAGCACGAAGAACCACAACCTGTCCCTTTGCAGCTGCTCACTTGCATATCCAGCTTCTTGTCCTTTCTAGTATATTCTTTCCTTCTCTCTCTCTGCTCTGAACTCTTGGTTTCATTTGGAGCAGAGGGTTTCAGGCTGACAGCATTCTCTTTAGGAAGACCATGCTTGCTGGTTTTTAAAGCAAGATGTACTTCTACAGCTTTCAACGAATTTTTTTTAAATAGCTGATACATATGTGTGTATATATATGTATAGTCCCTATTCTCAAGACCTGTTTGCATCATTTATCATTGAGAAAGAGCCTAAGGATCATCATTTATCGTACAGCAAGCTACAAGCTGTAACAGTCTTTGTCCTGGGCTTCTCCCCAGCATCCTAACTAAGCAAACTAATACATGCCCAAAGGTGTGCACACAGAGATATTATTTATACAACTGTATTTCTCATGGCCTGCTGGAGTCTGTTACCACCTACTCACAGATGCAATTCAACAGAAACTACGCTGCTTCCCAAACTTTTCTTTACCTGTGGGCTTTTACCTGGGCAATCAAGGTTTTCAAAGACAGGAGGCGTCCTTGGAAGGCAGCGTCATGAAGAGGAGATCGGTCTGCCCAGCTGCCTGGAACAGCAAATGCATAACAGTTAATTCAGGTAAGCAGCAAAAGCAGATCCTGGGAGGACAGGGAAAAAAACAGCAGAGTGTAACTGCAGATCAGGACTGAAATCAATGAGGGCTCAACAGTGAAACCGTTTGATAAATTGATTTCAGCAGAGCAGCTGAGCGCTCAGCACTCCTGAGAAAACCAGCCACTTGCTGAGGGACCTAAACAAAAGCTTCTTGGCAGAACTTCTAAAAACAGCTAAAAACACACTTCAGCACAGACCATGAGTTTAGTGCTGCTGGGATTCACCCAGGGACTTCAGAGCCCTGCAATTCTCCTATTCAAAACTGTATCAGCCTCTGCCCTAAGGAGCTTTTGTCAAAAATAGTATTCCAGATTCTCTTGCACTTCGTTAAGAGACTCATCGCAGGGAGACCCAGGGATGACTTGTCCATCAACTGAATTCTGGCATGTTCCTGGCAGTTTTATTTCCTGAACTGACAATTTAATAAAAAATATCCTCCAGCTCAGACTACCAGGCAACAGGTTTCATCCTCCTCCTCACTGGAAGGTTTCAGAAAAGGCATGGAAAAATAAATTCTGCCTGAGGCTTTACTTTTCTTCCTTAATCATTTTGAGTTGTTGAATTGTTCAGACTCCTTTATGTATGCTAGCTTGTCCTTTTTCTTATCTTAATCTATTCACGTGCCGAGAAAAGAAATTCCTTAGCTGAGCTGCTACCTACAAGCATAGTCTGTCAGCCCAGGTTAAATCCCTGCAACTCAAGTGGAGAGCAAATTTACTTGTCCTATATTAAAATTTATAACCATACCGCGACACAGTGTGCAGTAAGTATTTCTCCAAAGACCAGCTGCATTTACAGTGCTACAGGACAGAAGCAATATCAGTGTTTGCATTCATGCTCTGTTGTACGGCAACCCCATGAGCACTGTATTTGAAACCCTTGTCCTGTTTAATTTTTTCAGCTATGCTGCACACCAGAGAGAGTGGAAAGGGTGATTTATCTCCATTTCAGGTATTACCCGAGGCGGAGAGAAATCAATGAGAGGCACAGACACATCCCTGGGGACTTCAGGCCAAGGACGCGGCAGAGGTTTCAGTCTTGGCTAAGGGAGTCTCCTTTTGTTACTGGAGAACTGGGATGCACTTCAGCTCATGGGGTTATGGTTTTAACTACAGTTCTTACTTTTTCTTTCCATTTATTTAGGGAGTTGTTCCTGGGTTCCTAGGGCAAAAAGCTGGCATGGAAAGACCATGGAAAGACCATGGAAAGACGGCACAATATGTGACCAGGTTTCTAAGGACCAAGTAGGATGTACCAGCCAAAATGATGAAAATGGGAACCCAGGAGGGACCAAGAAACATTTTTCCCGAAAACATCCAAAAACTCCACATCCCTCATCATGCTGGTGACTGAAATGTGCAAGCTCAGTTCAAAAGTTAGAAGACATTACAAGTGACAAAACCCAGGGCCCTTATACAGCAGGAAGACTCAGACGTAACTCAGACAGCAGAGCTACAGTGCCTTATTCAACCTCTTATGCATATAGCATAGCACGTGCACGCACACGTCACATGCATGTGTCACGCACACACATGCCTCACCATGAAAACACATGCTGCTGCATATTGCCACGCTCGCCACTGCAACCTACCTCCCTGAAACGTGTGGCAAATATAGTTCCCATACAGGGCACATCTTCCCTTCACAGTTGTGAGCGACATGGCTGAAAACCCTGTGTCTTTTGAAATTTCTACAGATAAATTAAGCAGCCCTGCTGCTGCTGCCGCTGCGCTACTTCACCGCAAAGAGAAAAGGCTGTGGAGCTGCGTCTGTAATCCAATATAGTGCCCCAGCAACAGCATCACATGACCTTATGTTTTGAAAGATTATCCTTAGTGGCTTTTTGCAAATGGCAACTTGCAGATAAAAATATGTTGTAGTCTGCTAAACTTCAAGGCACCTCAGTAAGAACCTGCATGAAGGAAAAACTGCTGTTCGCCGCATGTCTGACTACAATTGCATGAAGCCTTTTGGAAAAAAATGACAGTAAAAAATGGTTGGAATTATATTCCGCAAATTAAGAAGTAAGTTAATAACCCAGAGAGGGACATGGCTGTATACAAATGCTTTGTAAGAATTGCTTTTCTGCAGTATTTCTCTTGGCCAGAACTTAATAAAGCGGCTTTGGGCGGCCATCCCGCAACACCCATGTTCTGCTCACGTTCACGTGCCTGTTCGTGGCGGCACTATTCATCATGAAGCAAGTGCCCAACAAATGAGTCACATAAAAATCTCTGATGTCACAGGGCTGATAGGAATCTTCAAGTCGGAAAATATGTTGTCAGTAGTAGTAAGTTTAAAATACTGTGTCATTTTAATTAGTGGAATTACCGGGCATGCAAACGCCTGTCTATTCATTATTATGGCAGTGATATGAAGGAGTAAAAGCACTTGGAAAAAAACTCAAAAAAATAAATTACCTACTAAATGGCCAACTAAATACAATATATTCCCATGCTGTATATTTTTCAAAATACTTTTAGCTGTATTCATTTTTATCATCTGATTTAACATAACAGGGATTCTTGGCTTGTAATCATAAAGTCATTAGTTATATCCTCCTTGCATCCCCTTTCAGAAATCAACACGCTAAAACTTTTCCCTTAATATTCTCTGGCAGTAAAGCTAGCTGTTTAGTAAAACCATCTGTAACCCCCGCTAAAGAATGCCTTGCTTCCGAGAACAATCTTTTTATTTACTGTAGCGCTTGGAGCGAATGTTGTCCTCATTTTAGCTGGGTAATTGTTGGAGTCTCATATTTTGCACACCTCGATCATGCCAACACATACTGACACTGCAAAGACCCCAGAAATGGAAGGCACTTCAGGTTAAAACGTTCGCCCACGCATTTAGTAACAGATTCCTCATTTCATGGCAACTCAATGATTTAAAGCCTCAAGTTACAAAAATGTAGCAAATATACATTTGAAAGTTAGAGTGTCCATATTTTTTTACTTTACCTGGGACTATTCCATAGATCTCTTCTGCTATCCTGGCAGCCTCTTTTCTGTTGCCTTTAACAATATAGAAATGGGTCAGCAGAGCCAAGGAAATCTTAATTAAAAGCTTGAAGCAAAACAAAGCAAAAATGGCAAAATAAATGTTAGTAAAAGCATGGAGTATAGAACTGCCCTCCATTTTGCTTTGCTCTTTGAATAGTTTCTCAGGTCGGCTAAGTTGCACCGGGCTATTCTTGGTATCATATGTCATCTATTTTAATCCCTCCAGAACCTGCTGTTCCTCAGTTACCAAAAATACATTCTGGTTTTATTTGGTATGGGCTATTTGATACTAAATAACAATACCAAGGATAAGATAGTTCGAACATCCCGTGCCATACAGGAAACAAACAAAATCCTTTCCAAACCCACAGGAATACGGATACTAGAATAAATTTTCAGGCAGATGCTCTCCATACCACCTGAAAGCCCATGCATCCACATTATATTTATTCTTTGATGTAGCAGTTTCATTTACAAAGGCTGCATAGCTAAAGTTGCAGAAATTGTTCAGAGATACTGCAGGAAGGATACTTTTCCATCTTTTGGGTCTTGGTAACCGGCCTTGCTGGTACTCAGACGCAGAACAAAGGCAAGCATATCAAAGAAAAGCATTATCATGAAAGAATCTGAAATAAAACCACATATTTTCAAGGCCAGGGCTAAGAAGTCAAAGTTATTCTAGGAGGGGAAAAAATATATGGGAAGTGTGTAATCAGAAACACATGATAGCATACTGGTATTTTCCGTCACTCAGGGATGCAGAATGGCGTCCATTAATATCCCTTGTGAACAGCATCTTACTGTTTTGAAAAAAATTGAAATATTTTTACACTATCCATCATTGATTTAAAGGTGCAAGGTTTGAAACTAAGGAAAATGCACACTTTCTTTAACTACGCTTTTTTGTTTCTGAAGGCACATGGCTTCCATAGAGAGGAGAGTATTTTTTCTGCATGTAATTAATTGAATCTATGTAGAATATCCCATTTCCTTTTCGTTTAAACTATTCTTTATTCCTATTTTCCTATGTGCATAGCAAGAGGGAGATTTATTTCTTTCTTCAAATACCCTCCTTGACCAATTTCTCTTATCCTTCAATTTATGCACCTGTCAAGAGAAAGAGTGGGATGACTCTCCTCTCTTAGAGATCCCAAGGAGATGGGGGATATGCAGAAGAAAATTTTCCAGCAAATTATTTCCCTGGACATTTTAGATTCAATTTGTTTTGTTTTGTAGCAATCCAGCTGGCTTAGTACCTTGCCCTCTTCAGCACTCTGCCCTCCCAGGTGCCCTAGAATGCTATATAAAATACATGCAGACAGACTGAAAAAAACACCCCAAGCTACTTTTTCATTTTTCAAGGGAACCAATTTTTCTAAAATTCTGAATTAAACCAAGATATTACATTTTTACCAATAACTTAATACCTTACGTAAGTATTACATATACCTTTCCTTCCACAGTAATATAATATAACTGTAGAAACTGTAACACCTAGGAATCCAAAAGGGGAAAATTGCCTGGTTTTAGTCACTTGAATACTGTTTGCCATAGGACAAGAGAGCTGAAGACAAAGACTGTATGGCAAAAGAAGTTCAGCTAAAGAATTTGAGAAAAAGAGTTAAGTTCGTTCAACTGGGAAACAAAAAGGAGAAATTAGCAAAGAAGGGTGGCCCAAAAAAAGGATAATTGGTTAGACCTGGAAAAATATGAGATAGTGAAAACACTAATCCTGAAGCCAGGGGAATAGCAAAAGGTGTAAAAATCGGAATACAGGATGCAGAGAAAGAGAACAAACAGAAAAAATGAGATCATTACAAAGAAAAAGTGATGGAGAAATCTTTCTCATGGGGGATCCACAAAACTGGCGCTCAGTAGGACATAAGCAAGAAGGAACAGCACCTTTTCAGAGAGCTGTTTAAAGACCACAAAACAGACTTTTGCCTGCAAAGGAGATCCATTGATCCTTCACTACCAGTCTGCCAGACAGTAGGTAGAACTGGACACAACCCTCAGAGGAATACAAGAAGCTGGAGATCAGGTGATTTCCTCTGAAATTCTCTTATCCCTAATCGCGGGTGATACTCTACTAATAATGAAAAGCTTTCCAGCTAGTCTAAAATGCCATGAGGAAGTTTGACCGCTTGGAAGCAATCACAGGAACATGACTCTTCCAGAAGAAAAATCTCCATTTGTGTAGTAGCAAAATCACCCTCCTGGCTTCAGAATAAGACAACTAAAGATTTTTAGTTAAATGATGGAGTCATTTGAGAAAAGCTCCTGTAATCTCTTAATCTGCTTTCATTGTACAAGAACACTAGAAAAATGATTGCAGTGGATTAAAAAAAAAAAAAGAAAATCATCCGTGGGAAGGTGGCTGAACAGCGTGGTGGGAAGTATTAAAACTGGTGAAGGTGGTAGTCAGGTAAACTGTAGCAAGATCTAGGGTGATCACTCGGAAACGTACGGTATTTCTGAAACTAAAGGAAGGTGAGCAACATTACACAGGCATGAGAACAGATATAACACAATGGAACAGCAACGACAATGCAGAAACAGGAATCTCATCTTTCCTCCCTCGCTGTTTTGGGCAGCATTGTTGAGAGTTAAATGAGATGGATTATGCAACTCCATCGATAGACCGCAGTGAACACGTCAGTCCTCCGCAGAAAAACTTGCCTTATTAAGAACTTCTGCAGGATGCCAACACTACTCCATGAATCAGTCTAGCTTTCAGATAGAGTAATTACTAAATCCTCAAATCAAAATATCCAGAAAATATATTAATCCTTCAATAGAATTGTCATGAGATGGTGAATGAATACAAGCAGTTTAGCTACATCCTCCAAAGAACTGGAAAGCTAATGGTTATGCATCCTCAGTTTACAAACATGCAAGGAATAAGCAGAAAAGAAAAGGCAGTCCAGCTTAGAAAACAACTCATTGTCACTACGGTTCACCTGAACTTTAGCCAACAGTGAGAAATGTCAGATATGGCCTGAAGAATTTGGCAAGGAAATAAAGATTAGAGGGATCCTCTTCTCAAAGAAATTAAAAGAGGTATCAGTCTCTTCTTGCCCAAGACACTATGAATTTTAGTGGTGTATTTCTAATGTATATAGTTGAGAGTCTGAATATCAAATATATTCAAAGTAAGACAACTGGGGAAAAAAGGAGAGAGAAACCTTCTGTCTCAAAGGGAAGAGATGGGAACAAAGACATATAGATTGCCTAGCTACATCTTTTCTATCAGCTTGATCTAATAAATGACACTACTTCCCATACAAGCCTTGCCTCATTTGCATCCTTAGCTCAGCACACTTACAACACTCTCGCTTTTAAAAAGGGATGTGTGCAGTGACTCACTGCTGGCTCTCACACAAGCAGATATGGGATTCATCTCACCTATCTGTCACCCATCACACCACCTGAGGTCTGATTACCTAAACTCCTGCTGCTGCCAGGGCAGGAAGACGGCAAATTCCAGCAGGCAATTAATTTCCCCGGTCTGTCTCCAACGCCTGTGCTCGCAGGGGATGGCTCCTTCTCTAGATGCGCAGCATCACTCACTCCTGATTAAACAGCCAGCTTAAAGAACTGGCATGCACGAGACAACTCATTTATGTACGGTTAAAGTTCCGTGAATCCCACACAAATGCCGTCTCCAGAAGTAATGCCAGCGTTGAAGCAAGTCACAATCCGAAAACAATCTAATCTACCTGTTAAGTTTACAAGAAAAATTTCAGTACAACAGTAAATTCAGATGTATAACCGCATCTTGCCTTCAGTTTTCTTCCCTTAACAAAAAAATATCCACATTTATCCAACGATGTCAATGCTGCAGTCATTAGGAAAAACTGTGGAAGTCAACATACTACTGAGTGTCGTAAAAGATGTACAGCAAATATAACAAGTAGCTTAATGATAGCAAATCAATTAACATTAACAATATTTAAATATTTTTTAATTTAGAAAAAGTTTGTAAACCATTTTCTTTTGAGATTGATTGTTCCTGTATCTATTGTTTACATAAAGTCTGTATTTTACTGGAGCACCAAAACGATGCAATTTTACAATTATTTGTTTACAAGCCTAAGCGTATGTGAAAAAAAGGACTAGCAAACATCAAAAGGGGAAAAATAAGTTTATTTAAAAAGGTGCAGAAAAACTTGACCACAAAAATAAATACATTACAGTGCATTTACCTTCTTCCAGATCTATCCACATCCCCTAAAACATAATCTGAAAGACGGATCTTACATTCATATTTTACTTGATACTTCTTCTGGTTTAACACGCAATTTTCAATTATCAACACACTGTCTATACCTTAATTCACAGTGTCTGCATATAATGTATTGGAAACACATTTGTTCCTTGTGCCCATGGGATGGAATTTTATTGCAGATCAATGGTCCCTTCTATGAAAGGGGGTGACCATCTATTTAGAAGGTTTTTGGGTGTTCCCTCCTCCTCCACGCAGGAGGCTCTGCTCTATGCGAGGCATTACTCAGTCAGTATCACTCTCTATTTGGTAACATTTCCTTAGTATTTCACAATAATAAAATGTTACCGACAAGCACAGTTGAAACATTTTAGACTTTTTACATAGTTATTTTATTCATTTCTAAATACATATTCCTAAAATACACTCATTATCTCTGCTCAGTGTTTTAATTACTGTGATTATTTTATTTAAACTTTTCCATTTCACCTGCTGATGCTTTTTAAAATGGTGAATGATGCGGTGACATCATCCCTTACTCCACCGCACAAGGCTGGTAAGTGAATCAGTCCCACAAAGAGTTATGCACAATACAAGTTGTATTACTTGAGAAATAGCATATTTCTAGTTAAACCAGTTATAGATTAAATTTTTGTGGCAGCTTGTGCAGAACGTTTTTTAATCATCACCTTTCTCATAAGAAGCCCAACCACCAGTGATGGGAAACAGCAGCATGGAGTATATTTCTGTACTTTCTAATTGCATGTTCCCCCATATTAATGAAGAATAACCATTCTTTATGGAAAGGTAAATAAAATTTTAGATAAACTGTAAATTTGTCTTGTAAACAAGATTAGAACAAGGTTTTATTATGATATAAGTACACAATGTTCCATAAAATAAGAGAGTATTTTGAATAGATTCTCACAATCCTGTTGAAAATTTGTCTCTAGACATTGCAAGAAACCAAAAAGAAATAAACCAAAAATCAACAAAATATTATTAAATATATATATATAACATTTCCCTGGAATGATAACCAGAATTTTTAAAAAGTTGTTATAAACTGGAATGTTATAAAAAAAAAAAAAAAAGTAACTTTGAAAAGTAAAACGTTACCATAATTCTACCCATTTGTCCATAATCTGTGTGGCACCATTTTAGCTGACCTCCACTTTTAATGTAGAGTGTGAAAAATTCAAATTGTAATACAACGGATATTATATGTTACATATCAAAGGTTAAAAATTCTAGTAAAAGAAAAAAGACTTTGTATATGGTGTTTATTTCACATCGCCTTTCTGTGTTTCATGAAAATATGTTCAATGAAATTATAAAATGTCATTGTTAGGGTAACTACATCTCTACAGAAACAAGATGATATTGACAGAAGTTGTCTTTCAAATACTGCCCTTCAAGTGTTTGAAAACAGTATTTTCATATTGCACAGTTTTAGTATTAATACAGTGTCCAACACTACGTAATACTCAGTCATAACATCATAAGACTTTTCGTCTTCAGTGATGCTTGAGAAAGAAATTAACCCAGTGCTTTAGGCATGGGGGATTTTTAGAGGTGGTCGACATAAATTGAAAAAAATGAAAATGCCTCCACTCACACATTTGTATGCTGTGCTGCTTGTTGTCTTAGGTATAGATTACTTAGGACTGCTAAAAGATGCAGGGAGCCACTTTTCTTTTTTTTTTTTTTTTTCCTCTCCATGAAAAACATACCTATTGGTTGTTTCCATTTAAGGGATACCTTCCCAAGATTTCACTTGCAGAACGTGTCAGACAGTAGTCTAGGTGAAATCATGCACGTGAAACACTGTCCCTCACAGAAATGCCATTTTGGTCACAAGTAAGGGGAAGGAAAAAAAAAACAAACAAAACCACAAAGGTGGGCAGGGGTAGGGAGAGCCAGAGAGAGCACGATGGTGCTTGTTAAGAGCTTCACACATTTCCCTCTCACGCACACGTGTACACACCCTTGTTACTTCACACTTTGGCATAGTCTGCTGGAGGAGTTTTCAGGCCTGAGCTGTTTCTGAAGGCTATATTATTTCTAAATAATATAATTTCTTCACTTATGTACTTAAAAAAAAATGCCATAAGCTTTACATCACTTTCACACATGTAAGTGAATGGTACAAATTTAGCACCTCTGAAAATATCAAAAATTCATTACGGAGTTTTGATTTAGCAACAGGATGATCCGATTTTGACTAGGGAAGAACTTCAAAATAGTAACACTATGCAGGGAAAACACTGCCACTGGGAGACAACTGCTAGAACTAAGCCTGAAATTTCTATGGTAATGGACTTCATGACTAATTTCAAGTGCCATTTTCATCTTAGGAGAGTAAAGGTGTGTTTTGCTGGGTTTTTAATTAAATATTTTTAAACAGGTCTCAAAATAAAAAATCATAGTAAATATCAGGAATTAGCAGAGACTACTGTAAGCTAATAATTTCTGTGTTTTGCTTTCCCAAATACCACTAAAGTTTACAGTCACTTTCCGTAATATTCAAGTTACTGAGAAAAATGTTGGATTTTTGTCTCAAAGGCTTTTGACACATATAAAACCCAATGTTCTCCTCCCAGCTTTAAGTGCAAAAGAGAAGTCCATAAATTTGCATGAATCCAAAACTAAATTAAAACATCATCCTAAATTGAGGTAGCACATTTAACCAAGTTTCTTTCCGAGAACTTCAGAAAGAAACTGAAGAATTTTAAGAGTAATGTCTCTGTCAGCAAGCATTAAAACCTTTAGTGACTGACGCGTTCTTTCCTCTCCATTTGAACATTTTAGGAGCTTGAAAGGTCTTTAACTCTTCCTTTTTTCCCCAAAAAATACTGTTTCGTCCATGCACCTTTAGGTCCTGTGGCATCTATTGCAACATCAATAATGGAATCTGGAGTCATCCACCTCAGAAACGCCAAGAAAAGGAAGTTCAGAACAGCAAAAAGAGCAAAAATACACCCAGTCACTGGGCCACAGTGAGACATTAGTCTGTCAAGTCGTTCATCCATTGGTAAAACCATTTCGTCTGCAACCCTGTCATACACCTAAGTGGAAAAGAGACAGAAAGTAAGAAGCAACATCGTTTCAAGATCTACCTCAAAAATCAGGCAGTACTTTGTCATCAGTGTGCAAAATAAATTATCTATACCTAATTACTAGAAAGGACAAAAGCTTTGCAGATTCTACATATTGATTTATGAGTACTGTTCTAGAAATGTCATTAACTTAATTAAGGAGGAAAAGGAAAAGAAATTTTCTATTTTTTTGACAGACCTCAAGAGTATTTCATTAAATAGGAAGGCTGCGTAATTTGTATCTCATGTAGTATTATATAGAGGGTTGGCTTTTTTTAATTAATTGAATGCATTTTAATCTCCTATTCACACCACTCATAGAAAAAGAGTCTGAACATTCAATTGTTAGATTTTCAACACAAAGATGGATGAAATCATAGATGAGTTGGCAATCTTCCAAATCAAGCAAATGATAATAGGATACTGATTTTTATTTAAAGAAACACTAATAATTAATTGTAAAATTCTTAAAATTCAATAAATGTGAAAAGAGAATACATGCTACTGGTGACTTAACATATGTTAACCACAACCAATAATAAAAAAAAGTCCTGCATTTCATAGAACAGAAACATAAATATCTACTATACACATCTCAAAAAAGGCTGAAAGGATTCAGAGTTTTTTCCTTGAGAACATTACAGACTTCATCCTACGGGTAACTTAATGCACTAACAAACAACTGTCTCTTTTGTACAACGTAAGTTCCATGCATATTTCTTCCAACTGTACTAACATTTGCCTTCACAGAAGTTGTCCTATAACACAGAATCACAGAATGGTAGGGGTTGAAAAGGACCTCTGGAGATCATCTAGTCCAAACCCCTGCCAAAGCAGGTTCACCTACAGCAGGTTGCACAGGACGGCATCCAGGCAGATTTTGAATACCACCAGTCGGAGACTCCATCACCACTCTGGGCAGCCTGTTCCAGTGCTCTGCCACTCTCAAAGGAAATAAGTCCCTCCTCAGGTTTAGATGGAACTTCCTACGCTCAAGTTTGTGCCCATTACTTCTTGTCCTGTCACTGGGCACCACTGAAAAGAGTCTGGTCCCATCCCCCTGGCACCCTCCCTTTAAGTATTTATAAGCATTGATAAGATGTCCCTCCATCTTCTCTTCTCCAAACTAAAAAGACCCAAGTTCCTCAGCCTTTCCTCATAAGAAAGATGTTCCAGTCCCCTAACTATCTTTGTAGCCCTTTGCTGGACCCTCTCCAGCAGTTCCCTGTTCTTGAACCAGTGAGCCCAGAAAGTTCCTATAAAGGAAACTGAAATCTTTGCCATTGAAATGTTGCTTGCAGTTACAAAATCATAAAATGAATTGCATCGACAGTACTTGAAAACAATAAAATAAACTGGTTGTACATGATACTTCAAGGAGACTTCAAAGATACATAAATCCGAGTACACCACCATGTATTTAAGAGGTATGTGATGCAGCTACCCTCTTGCCTAAAACATAGAGGCTAATGTCAGAAGCAACAGATCTCCACAGGAGTTCATAATGTTATTGCAGTTAACATTTTTCACTAATGGCAGAGTTTTTACGCTGAAGCACAGTTCTAATTCTGAAATACAATTTCTGAAGTGTGATAATTTATTTTCGTTACATCCACAGCTTATGTAAATTCAGCCATATTCATCCTACTGGCATTAAACTACCTCTGATAATTTCAAACCACTTGTTAGCACGCGGCAGACAAAACTTCATCATGAACTGTCTTTTCCTTTTCATACACCTTGTACAGCATGTTCTACAGTTATCCCAGAAAAGTTACTTAATGCAAAGACTGGAAAAAATATATGAGTAGAAATGTAACTAAAGACCTGTGCTGTTCTTCAGAATATTTATCAGCAGTTATAGCATAGAAAAAAAAGCAAATAGGAAAAAAACACCTATCTAGGGATGTATTTGGCCGGGGAAAAAATGTATTTTTTGAACCTTTTTAAACCATGCATGTTTGACAGAAAACACACTGAAAAAATACACAGATTACACAGAGAACGTACATAGTAATTTTTCAGAGAAGTAGCTGTTTCAGAAATGTGCTTTAAGACGATTTAAAGAAGTGGTTATACATACCTTCTCAGTTCTCTCTGCTACATTCCTCCATGTATAAAATGTCTTTACTTTATTATGAACAGTTTCTGGAGATGGTAGTGTTCCTGATCTGAGCTGGGCAATAGCTTTTTCTAATCCAGCACACAAAGATTTCACGGAGGGTTCACATAAAATAATGAGATTTTCTGGAAGCACCTCAGGAATCCCGCCAACTCTTGTACTCACCACCTTTGAAAGAAACAAAAGAAACAGCATATATGCTGCATAACAATAAAACATATTGATGACACTGCTATTACACTGTTCAGATGCAGCACTTCAGAACAATAGGAAAAAAATAAATACAATGAGTGGTTGCCATGAAGGCAAAGACTGATACCATGCTTTGGGAATTTTTGCCTGTACAAACTAAAGGTCTAGGCCCTAGAAAAGACCTGGCATAGTAGATTACTTTAATGATGTTCAGAATGACTCTTTGGTAGTATGATAAAACAGAAGACCTGATCTAATGAGTGGTTTATGAGGCTTCTTTCCTAAAGGTGTTTGTCACAGTACACAACTAAATCTGTGTAAGCAGATTCTGGACTTTCTCTCTCTCCATAGTCCCTCATGAAAACTGTTACCTCTTCTTGGAGAGGACAGTTTTACCACATCCACCTTTAGCATATGCTTCCTAAGCTACTGAACATTTACAAGAATTTCTTTAGAAGTTCAGTAATTTTAATCTGAATTATTATTTTTAAAGGGAAATCAGAAACTACTAAGACCCACATTACGCAATCATTCCTCTACAGCAGGCAAAAATAAGAAAACTGCAGAACTTCCTCACCCCTAGAAAGTAAAACAGATGACAGGGGAATAACTACCACAAGGAGGTAGTAACTACTGTCAAAGGATATTGGAATAAAAATAAAAATAAAGTCCCTTGCATTATCTCTACTTCTTGTATATTAGATACTCTTATCAGTCTGTCTTCTTAAACAGTTTTCTTTATATTTTAATGTGAGAATCTAAGTTCTTTATGGCTGCTGATTTAACTTTTTTTGTGTTGTCATTCTGAGTTGTAAATTAGCCAGAAGGTTTTTTACTGTTTTTTCTTTCTCCAACTCTTATCTTGAATCCCTACATGGTAAGGCAAATACACCCTCAGTTAACATAAGAAAACAAGTGTCAGTTTTTGGTGCAAGAAGAAAACAGCTCTTGGACAATGGCTTAGTCTAGTAATTCAGTAAGCCTGACTGACCAGCCACCCATGCTTATGAGCCATTTTTCTGCAGCTCCTCTTAAAGTAGCACACCAAAGTAAAACCTTCTTGAACACCAACTATCCCAAAACTCTGTAAAGGAGTACATACAAAATAGCATTTTGGAGAGGCAGTCTGGTTAGTTCAAAGAACTGAGAGTTAGCAGATCTACAAGTTATTCCCAGTTCTGTACAAGTTTCTTGTGAGAGCTTAAGCAGTTTTGGTTAACCCTTCTGTCTCAGCTTCCAGGTGATCGGTAAATGGGGATAATATTTTCTCACCTTTGTAAAGACAAAGCCTCAGATGAAATCAAACGTTACAAGCACATATTATTTAATCATGAACTTCATTTAAAATGGATACACGTGTTCTAGACGGTTGAGATTTTTTTTTTTTACCTGTAAACCACAGCTTGCTGCTTCTACAATTGCCATACAAAAGGCCTCCGTGAGGGAAGTGTTGAGAAAAATGTGCCCCTGGACCAGAACATTTCTGACATCCTGGTGTTCCAAAGCTCCTAGGAGACGTACCCTACGCATAAGGCGGGAGGGGAGAGAGAGATAAACACTAGATTTGGACTGTAATAATGCTGTATAATGTTACACATTCTGAAAAACGTACCAATGGTTCACACTTATATAGCGAGAGAATTAACACAGACACCTTTGTTCCATTTTCTTTACACTTTTCCAGCAAGGAAGAAATAGAAGACTCTGCTTCTTATTTTCACACTAAAATAACAAACTTTTGAAAATAAAGTTGGGGGGAAAAGTTCCTCTGTTTGTTTTACAGCAACTGTCTTCAAAACATTGCTACTGAGCTTTCTAGTTCTGTAAGAGAACATGGCTTCATGCAGTTAAGACTTGTCATCCCTTCTTTGTTTAAATGTATTTTCTGAATTTTCAACATGAGGTCTGATCAGTCTCAAAGTCTGAGGGGCAAAAAGTATTTAGGACACAATGATCAGGACCTATTATTTTGAAGACATACTGGGAAACAGAAAAGGACAAAATGAGAATGCTACTAACAATTAATTTTATCAGACTGAGATACAGAATGTGCAACAGAAAACAGAGAAAAGGAAATGGAAAATTAATAACCTTGTCCTTGCCACATAAAACTGTTTTTGAACAACATGAAAACCCCAAAGAAATACACAAATGCACATGCATCACAGAAACATTTTTGTAACACAGTAGCACTAGGGAACCTGTTTGTAGTACGGTAAGAACACATACTAGATAAGCACTACCCTGAAGAGTTTCATACTGAAATAATAAAATAAGTCACCAGCAGTCATCCTCACAGGCAGCAGTGACGTGAACTAGCTGTCTAACACCTTATGCCACATGGTAATACGTGATCCAAGCATCACAGTATCAGAGAGGAATATGATAAATTTATGTCTAAGTCAGCTTTTTTTCCTGACTCCAGTGAAGGTTCATACAGGGTCTATTTCTATGCATTAACTTGCAGGATCAGAGTCACACTCCGTAAATCTTCAGTTGGTGTCTGGTCTATCTGCCTTGCCTTCAACAGTTCTCATCTTTTCCAGCCTTAAGTTTTAGGGTTTTTTTTGGGGGGGAGGAGGGTGGAGAGCAGGCAAAAAGGGTATTGCTGTTGTCTTGCCCACCCCTAAAGAACACTGAAGGGTCACAGACATGCACAGAACAAACCTGTCATGTAGCTGGTATCTTTCCCGGACTTCTTCCAGTACAATTCGTTTCGGTCCTTCTCCTCCAACTAAGAAATGTAACTCTGGATATTTCTGACAGAGCTCAGGAATTATACCACTAAGCAAATCTATACCTAAGAGTAGAAAATTTAAGGCAAGTCGTTATTGTATTTGATTTAGAACTTATCATGATGTAGCCTACTGCTTTAACTCTATTCCAGAAAAGAAAAAAAAGAAGTCTCTTGAAGACAGTTACACTGCTGAACACAAAATTCTGAAAAAGACAACTTTTGATCTATTAGGAGAGAACTATGAAAAAAATCACTTAAGTTGTTGTTGCTTGATTAAATGAAAAACAGTTAAAACATTTCTAACAGAATATATAGATTAGGGCCTAAATCATATTCCCAATATATGCCAAACCTTCCATTTTACAAATTTCAATTTTCAATATCTTCAATATTACAAAAGAAATACACCTCAGAACCCAACATGCACAAACTGAAATGTACATTTCTTCTTGAATGCACAGACACAAAAGCTCAGAGCCACCACCTTACAACTCCTGTTTAAAATCCAATCCATGCCACAGATACATCGCAAGTGCTACCTAACCAAGACCTTTCTTACTATACGCTAAAGAAAAAAAAAACAAAACAAATAAACTTACATTTTAGCCCCCATTACCTTTTCTGTAAACAAGCCTGCTGACAACAACAATTGTTATTGTACTGTTATCCCTCCTTGACAGGTCTGGAGTGAAATCAGTGGGATCGACAGCGTTGGGGATAACAGAGACTATCCGAGGGTCCAAAGCTGCTCGCAGCACCGTGTTTTCCTTACTTGTGTAGGAGACACAGATGATGTGGTTTGTATCGCACAGTGACACCGTCAGAAGTTTGTTGGTAAGCACCGAGCTGACATCCGCAAACCCAAAGAGGGAGTGGTCCGTGAACACGGTCCGCAGCCCCATGGTCTTGGCGTGGAAGAGGGCATCGTGGGCCATGGCAGAGAAGGAGCTGTGAGCGTGGACAACGGTGACCCTCTCCCGCACAAAGATGTACCTGAGCAGGGGCAGGCTGTGGAACAGTGTCGTCGCCGTGGACTGGTTGTACATTACCTTCAGGGGCAAGTAGTAGACTTTCAACCCGTTGGTGAAGTAGCGGATGCCCTTCCGGTGGCCATAGGCGTGGGTGACCACCAGGACCTTGTGGCCCCGCTCGATGAGGCACTGCGACAGCTGGTAGACGTGGCTCTCCACGCCCCCCATGTTGGGGTAGAAGAAGTCCGACACCATGCAGATGCTGTGCGACCCCCATGCCGGGGCCCCGGCCGCCATCCCGGG
>NW_009649235.1:314479-330582 GCF_000708025.1 Charadrius vociferus | reverse complement strand
GGTCTCCCTTCAGGGGGTGCCTCAGGCCTCGCCTCAGGCCTCCCTTCTGTGCTGTGGCCCTGCTACTGGGCCCCAGGCAATGGGATGTTTCTCACCTGCCACAGCGTTACCCTTGCTGTGGTGGGAAGCATGTGCTGGCCGGTTGCTGGCCTGTCACAAAGAAAAGAAAAAAAAATAAAAAGCGTATCCACCCAAAGGCATAGTCCAAAGTGATGAAAAGAAGTGAGCTGTGCAATGTAAAGTTGTAGAATTGCCTTAAAACGCCAAAGGCTTTGCCCTGCCCTCAGAGGAGAAGCTCCTCTGGTTTACTCGTTGGTTCAGTCACAGCTGGAACTCCCAAAACGTTCTCTTTTGCTACAGGTGCTGGAAGTTTGCTGTCTCTAAATGAACATAAAACCACCATGATTTTTACAGACAGTCCAGGAGGTTGAATGTTGAGAAACGTGGTGGGGCTGTGTCAGTTGTGCTCTGGCACCCCGGGTAGGCATCGCTTGGCTGTGTGTTTCTTCTGGTCTTCTCGAGGAGCTTTGCAGTCAGCTATTAGCAGTTCCAGCACCGGCCCCGCTGCTGCTGACTGCCGAAAAGGAAGTTACCTCACCAGGCTAGGGTTGTTCGTGCCTTTCCTATATGTTCCCAAAATAATGCTTCGCAGCTACTTCTCCTTGCCAAGATTTTTGATGTGAATTTTGTCAGATTTGACTCTGTCATCGCTCCTATGAAAATATGTGTGTTGTGAGTGACAGTGCAAGCTGACCTCGCTGCAGTGCTAGCTGGATTCCTGGTTAGGTTGACGCTCGGGCAGACATAGTTTGGAGACACAGATCCCAAGCAGGACCAAGAAGGAAACCAGCCACTTCATTCTGGGGACTGAAAGATGGGAAAGACATTCGTGTGCTGGATAAAAAAAAAACATTGCTCGTTGTTTGTGTTTTTCTCATGTGTTCAGAAAGGCGAGACCAGTGTTGGCACACCTGAATTTATCATCAGGTGCTCCTCCCTCCTGGCAAGAACCTGAATTTCAGGATGAGAAGCTGAGTACGAGACCAGAAAGGGGAGGCTTCTCACCTGCAGCAGCAGGTATCTTGCTGTGAAGGAGGAAGACGCTGGGAACCAGGTGGCCATAGGGGTCCTAGTTCTCAGAAGAAACTGCAGCCTGGATGTAGAGAAGTTGCCTTAAATTACATCTAGGAAAAATCCCAGAGTAGTGCCAGGAGAAGGAGGAAAGCATTTGGAGGTTCTCAGCTGCAGCACCCCATGATGTGATCCTTGGTAAATAACGGTGGTGACCTCCCTCAGTGTCAGGGGTCCCTGAAGAAACTAGCTATACTAGTCACTCCAATTTTAGCTGTCAGAGAAACAATGGTTATGGTTTTAACTGTTTGGAAAATGATTTTGATTTTTTTAGAGTAGTTCTTCTTGTGTGCTGTCTAAAGAGGTTGTAATTCTTGGTATGCAAGCTTAAAAAATCCAAATCATAACTGGTATACAACATAGCAGCATCCCTCTCTTCAGCAAAAGAAGTGGGATTTGATGTGTTCTATAAATGAATGCTGACTGACCACTGTGCAAATCCAGAATATGGGCACTATCCTACAAAACCTTCCACAAGACAGATCCACTTAATCTCAGAAACCTCTTTTTATACCATAGCAGCTATGTATCTGTAAACCTCTTTTTATACCATAGCAGCTATGATTTTTTGTCCCTCTGTATTTATCTGAACTTTGGAGAGGAGCTGATGCTTTCTCAGCAGCTGACCATAGGCTCTGAACATCTTTCTGAAGGAGGTCAGGAAAAGTATTGTGACCAAACCTTCCTGCCTTTGGCCCGGCATGTTGGCTTTGGTGACCTGACATACGTGTTCTTTAATAAACGTATCTAGTTGTGCTTAATGTCATACCTGTCAGTGGTCCAACTCAATTCCATCTATATCAGCAGCCTCCTCCTGTTGTTGTGCTCAAACGACTGAAAAATGTGTATACCAAGGAGCCTAGGAAATGCCTTAATGGAAAGGAAGGGAATCTTTGCTACTGTGAAGATGGCAAAGATACTGCTAAATTTTCTGTCCATGGCTCTTTCATCAGGACGGGGTGCCAGACACTTTTCGCTGGCTGTGGTGTTGTGTTGTTTATTCATAAAATTGTCACCGATCCTGGGCAGATCCAGAATCTGTCCTGCCCTGATCTGAGGGGAACCCATTGTGAAGGGATCAACAGCTGAAGAGAGAATCAATTTTTCTTTGTTTCTACATGCCTGAACTCGATGCACTCAGCCCCTCATTTAAAGCACGTACAAGGTCAGAGTGAGCCTATGGGATATGTAAAGTAAAGACGTTAAACCAGTGACAGCAGAGTAATTACTGCTTCCAAGCCTGGTCCTCAAATGCAACCTAAAGTACCCTCATAAATTGAGTTAATGGAGACTCCAGTGGCTTTGTTCCAGTAGCAGATGCTGTCTTGCCTCAAGGAGACCACTTCAGTGTTCTTGAAAAGGCAGGAAAACTGGTAGTCTGCTGTATCATCAGCCTGCTCTCATGCCAAGTGTGCTACTCTGCCCCCAGCCTGGTGGACGGTGTTGCTTCTATTACATGTCTGTCTTCAGCAAAAACTATCCGTTCGGTGAAGTGGCTTTGCTGTGTGTAATAAGCTGGTATATCAAATGAGTGCATTTGTTTACACTTAATATGCCTAAAGCATGCACATTTATTATTTCAAAGCATTAGTAATTTGTGTAATAAGCTGGTGTTTTAAATGAGCAGTTGCTGCGAATAATCCTCTTTTTACACTACCCAGGCATAAGTCGTTCACCACTTCCATGCAGGGACCGTTTCAGCACCCGAGTACATAGTCTCAGAGGCCTTCCCGGTCCCTAGCAGAAGCAGTTGTCACAAACAGGTGTCTTCTGCCTTCTCAGCTGACTCAGCAATCCAGCTTAAGGGCTCCTTGAACAGGGCAGAAAGAATTCCTGGGCACACAATGCAAAGCAGTGGCTGTGCTCTCCCCGACATTTGAAATCCATCAGGAGGACCAGTTACCTTTGTACTGGCAGACCTAAGGGATCTCTGTCCTGCAGCCAGCGTACAGCCAGCATCAACTCTCTAGCGAGTCCTCTGACTAATTTGAGAGAAATGCAGTCGCGTGCCTGTATCTGACTGGGATCAAACGAGATACAGTAACACACAGGTCTGGTATCAATCATTATCAAGCCACAGCCTGTTGACCAGACTAGACTTGGGTTTACTTTTCTTCTCAGCTTTACTAGATTTTAGTGTCTATTTAGTTGCAGATCTAAATTTCCATTTCTGCAGCCTTAAGGCCTCATCAAAGTGTTTTAGCATTTGTGCATCAGCTGCATTAGGAGACCTATCTTAGAGGTCTTCTGTTTGTACCTTTAACACCATACTGCGTTAACCCAGGAATTAATGTCATAGTCTGAAGTGCCAGAACTCTCAAATGGGTTTCAGTATTAAAATACTAACAAAATGGGTTTAACTGAAAGTTAAACAAGTATAAGGACCTCTTAGTGGAGGGAAAAAAAGGTGCAGTGACAACAGCAGATGGAGCTGTTGGAAACTTAAAATGTGTTGGTCCTGGAGGGGATGCAAAATATTGTCAGTGCAAAGCTGAAGAGCCTGCACCTCGTATGTTTTATTTCCTACCTCTAATGCTTCTGCTACACGTATACTGCAGAACATTATAGGCGCTGTTCTCTGTGCTCGTGATACCCACTAGTGTAGTACCCGCCTGCTTTCTACAGTTTGAATCAAGAGAAAACTGAATTTCTTATAAAAACTAAGCATGAACTATCCAATGTTTTGATAGTTTATATCCAGATTTAAGCTGCAAAGCAAGAATAATTCATTGTAATTATACTTTGAAATCCATTAAATGAAACAAGGGTTTCTTTAAGTCGATGGTGTTATTGTAGCCTTGAATATCTAAAGATAAAAATAAGGTAAGGTCTGTGGAGGAAGCAGTAGTTTTTATTTGACTGTTAGAATTGGCAAGACTCAGAGAGGCTTTCAGGCACGCAAACCATTCTTGAGGTTTAAAACGGAAGCTGCAGATTTCAAGCTTTGTGCAGGGGGGAAACAAGTGCTCTGAATTTAATTTAATTAATGTGGAGCAGAACAAGGTGATAAGGCCTCAGGGGACAGGTAGAGAGGCGTAGGCATTATTAGCTATGAAAACTTTGGGAGTGAGCTGTGGGTGGTTTTAAAATGGGATGCACAGGGAAATGGCAGATCAGAGAGAAACCAGATGACTTTTAGGTGTATTTTCATTATATGCCTTTGTAACTGAGCTACAGGAAAATAATGCAGTTTATTATGGAGACAATTTTGATAAGAACTGTTGCATAGTTCTTATGAATACGTTGAGCTTTTCCTTGCGTTTCATCACTTGTATTGGTTATTTTATTTTGAGGAGTGAAGCCGAATAACCACTATGCAACTGTATTTGAGTGTACAAACACAATCATGAACAGTTAGCCCATTCACAGGGAGCAAGAAATGCTTTCCCAAGAAAGAAAGAAGAGCAAAAGAGGCACACGAGTGCACTTAGACAATGGGATGTGGGGTCAAGAGAAGGTTTCACACTTCCTTCACTCACGCCAATGAGTCATCTAGCAAAAACCGATGGGTTAGGCTGGGTATCTTGCATCACCATTTCAGCTGGACCTGTGATACTAAGCCACACACTAGAGATACAGTCTTCACCAATTAAAAATACCACTTAGCAAAACAAGTGGGGCAGAAGACTAGGTGGAATGCTTCCTATTTTGTTACCTTCTTTTCTTGACACTTAATTTGTAATTGCACTCAATAACTGGTTTTTTTTAATATAACCATTGTTATATTTTTAAATACGTAGCATATACTAATGCAGACTAGAATTAAATAATTGATTATTCAACCACAAACATTTTAAAGGTAGCTGTTGATGTATAAGAAATGAAGCAGTTCATACTAAGTCATGGATCCTCCATGCTCTCAGCCTGGGACAACCTTTCACATTGAGTAGTATTGTAAAGTATGACAAAAGTGGAAACGAGGAAGGGTGTTAATGGCATAGACGTCTAAATACAGACCAAGCCCTAACAGCATGCTTTTATATACTCATTTTGCTTTATTGGCTAAAGGAGCAGTTTCCTTTTAACTTAACTTAAAACAGACTTTCTCCCCCCCCGAGTGAAAATTTTTATTGACGTTCTTGAGTAACTGCTGATGTAGGAGTCTGAGAGAAATAAAACAAATGGCAGTACATCATTCGTAACCCTTGACTTGTTTGTTTTTTAATGTAGACTGTAATAAATGAGAACATAGATTCACTTGTCCTGGTAACCACCTTGTAGTTCTGGAGAGACTAATTCTCTCCATGAGTCCAAAATTGGAAGGTGACGATGTCTTTGATATTTCAAAGTTGAAATGCATTTATTACTTATTTAGAAAACAGAAAGGAAACTGGCAGCTGAAGGAGCTTCCACAAGCTTTGTTTTGGGGTTTCAAGGTTTCCCTTGCCTTTTTTTACACTGCTGTAAAATAAAATAACTCTTGATTTAAATAGCGTAAATCCTGGCTTACAGTGGTACAAGAAAACAAACAAACAAAAAACCCCAAGCAGATTACCTTTTTTTTTTTTTTTTTTTGGCTGGAAAATGGGAAGGGACCTTAAGTGTCAGCTGGAGTTGATGCCCAGAGGATACATATAGATTTATATCTTTGCAAGGTATATGAGTATGACAGGATTTATATACGGTCTGTCAGCCTTCCTATGAATAAAGCTTGCTATAAGCAATGTCGCAGTACACGACATAGGATGGCCATTGAAATAAACGATAGCAGTACTTTCCAGATTTGCTTGAATTTCTTCAGTGTCACCAGCATTTTGTAAGATCACACATACCTCTGTCCTTCTAGAAGTCAAGTACATTTTTTTGCAAGTAGATAAAGATTTCCTGACTCTTTCAAATGCAGTGTACATATTTTGCTATTATTCAGTCTTTTCCCCTGCCCCCCCTGTGCAAAAAGCACATGCAAGTGAAAGCTAGCTACTCATAAAAACTGATGTTTTTAGAAACATCATGTGTGTTTATTTAGAATTAACAATTATTATTTAAGTATTCTCATTCCTATTAACATGTGAACACGTAGAGGCCATAATCCAAATATCATATTAAAGATCTCTCTCACTATATAAAAATTGACATACCATAACAGGAAGTTTTAGCATTATTATTCTGGCTATGAAATCTGTAAATCATGTCCATATGCTTAAAAAGCAAGTCACGCTGAACACAGTAATAAAAGGCATTTCAAACTTCAAAGACAACGTTCCTTTGCCCAATAACCTTCCCTCTAAGAAGGTCATTTAGTCATAGGTTAAGAGCTAATGACATCAGTCAAAAAACAGATCTGCTATGAATTTTACATACCTCATTTAAGTCTTCTGAATTGTATTAAATCTCTGTTATTAAATTCTGATGTATCGATGTGAAAGATAACACAAAGCATTTCTATTTTAAAGTTTGTTGAATATTTTTTAATGGATCGAAGAATCCAGAATTCCTCAAATAAAATAACATTATGAGTTTTTATAAATCATCATTCAATTCTACTTATCTGCTTGTGTTTCCATCTCCACCCAGCGCCTCCTTTTAGTCATGGTTTACCATGTAAAGGATCTATGGCTGTGCCACAGCGTTAGTGACATCTGCATCTTTCTGGAGCTGTGGCAATGAAGACCATCAGGCAGCACTGGCATTTACAGCATTGTGCTTAAACTCTTGAGCTTTTCCACATAGTATTTTAGGGAATGTTACAAATATGCCGTATATGCTCTATCTTTGGTCATTTTCTAATCATACAGGAGGGCGGGAAGGAGAAGAGCAGCACCCTGCAATGCGGAGACGGGCACAGGGTGTCCTGTCATTCGTTTAGTGGCCAGCCCAGCCTAAACCAGGACACAGGGCCTCTGGCAAATGATCTGCTAGAAGAGGAATTTATTTTAAAGAAAAGAAGCGGTAAGATCCCTGTGCTGCAAACACAGTAGTGCATGAGTGCAGCCCAAAATGTAGGCAGGTCAAGGCTTCAGAAGGTGGAAGTGCCTTTCTTCTACAGGAGCCAACAGGAGGGGAAGGATGGCCAATGCTCATACTCAAGCAATTGGTTTTTAGTGCTAGGGAAAGATATTTTCATGTTCCTGCGCAGGTAAGAGTGAATCTGATCAACTCAGAGCTCTTAGGTGTCTCTGCTTTCCTGCCCAGGACAGTGCTGCATGTTAGGTGAAGCGGGAGGGGATGGATCCATGGCACTGAGTTGCAGGGGAAGGCTGCAGGAGTGCAGTGCTGTCTTGGTGTGTGGGGCATCCCTGAGTAAAGGACACCAGCATCCCCTCCTCCTGCCAGCCCCGTCACAGTGTGGGTGCTCACCTCCACCTCATTTTGCGACCTGGTGGACCTGAGGCAGCTCGGTGACAGGTTAGTGGATTAATGGAGAGAGGAGGAGTTGTGTGAGGTCCTCTGCTGCACCAGGAGGGAACAAGCGGAGAGTGAGGTTAGTGTGCGCGCACTCACACTTGTGTACACACACACACCCCCAAGTCTGTTGTCCTGCAAAGGTCTGAGTGTGGGTTTCAACTTGGCGTACCAGAGCTGACGATCTGATTTGAAGCACAAAGAAGTACATTTATAAGCCTTCTGGAAATTAGGGCTGAGAATCTATAAGGAGCATGAAAGTTATAAACTACATAAATATTTAAGTGTGCTGGCTGCTTAGGCCACTCTTGTTAGTGAATGCTACCACAGGCAGTTTCCTTTTCCACCGTCACGGTAAGCCTGAGGCCTGTTCTGACTTCATGAGCTTTCTGGCATATCGCTGCTGCAAAATGGAAATCCCACACAGGCAAAAGAACCTGTGGGGGATTAAATGTGAAAATAATGAAAATAATGCAATAATTTTGCATTGACCTTCAGGTGTGTTTTTGATGATCACGCATTCTCTGTTGTTTGAGCATGTTTCTATTAAAGACATTTACCTAAGCATTTCACAAAGTGATCCGCAAGAGGTAAGCACAAAATTTTGAGGTTAAGGGTTAAATTCACCCAGAGGCTTAGGCTGAACGACGCCAGTGGACATGGCAACATCTCACTCCTTCCCATTGGGATCTTCAGTCCTGGGTTAGACCTCCAGGCACAAGACTCTTTTTCAGTGGTCTCGGAAGGTGTGAAAACCTCAAGGCAGGGTTCACAGTGGTTGTCAGCAATGGTACCTTACTAGCCTTGGTGTCCTAATGGCTATTGCACTCTCCTGGGGGTTAGGTGGCTCATGTTCAAATCTCTCTCTGCCTCAGTGGGAAAAGCTTTTGAACATGGTTTTCAGCCCCTCAGTGACTGCTTTACCTAAGAGCCTTCTGGAGTTGAAGTAGACTTAGTTGTCTCTCAAGTTGGAGCAGTTCTGTTTTGTAAAAAAGAAGTTAATATATTCACTGGTCAGGACAGAAAACTGAGGAAACCTCGACAGATTATCATTGAGGAGACTCGGGCATAATTAATGCAGGGTTCCAGTTGCTAAATTTCAATTTAAGAAAAGCTAGGAAATGCAAAAGCTTCAACTCTTTCACAGAATTTAGCTGTACGAATACTGTTGTATAGATTTGCACGAAGGTGTATTTTCACTCCACATGCCTCTGATGCCACCAGTTAAGGGTCTGGCTTGCCTCTGCAGCTCCATGGCTTTCTGAGGAATGTGCTAATGGTGGAAGCTATGAGCAATCCAGCCACGAGATCAGGGTGTCCCCGACCGAGTGAGGTGAGAAGTGATAGGGCAGTTCATTCCTTTTATGGACCCTCATATAGCTCAGGGACTTCACCCACCATGGACACATGTCTGAATTTAAAGCCTCTTGGAGCAGTGAGGGAATTGTAAGGATGTGCTTCTGGCGCCAAGCTGGTTCACCTGGGTTTGCACTAGGGTCACATTCCCCTTCATGTCCATGCAGAGTACACGCTTGTTGCATGTGGCCTTCGCTCTGGAGGGAAACCCTTAGCAGGCAAGCCCAGTGCAGACCAGTAGGTAACCACACTGCAGGGGCTCCACCCATTACGGTCACGGGTCAGACCGTGTTGCTTGGTTGGAGGATCCCGGGCCAGTTCCCAGCACAGATAACAAAACCAGTCTGCCAGCGTGTTTGCACAGACCTTCACCACAGATGTCTTAGGAAGCACTCAGAGCAGTCGCCCAGGGTTGAATCCTAAATGCCTTACCGGGGCAAAAGATGTGCTAAATTGTTTGGTGCTTCATCCAACAGTCCAATCAATCTTGCGGGATTTGGCTCTAATTTTATTTTCAAGCAATCTATTTTTTCCCTATAGAAATGTAAAAAAAAAAATCAGATGCACATCAAAAAGCTGTTTTCTATTCCCTGTGTTGTGTCAAGATTTCCACCTCTGTAGCAGTTGTTTCATTTGCTCTATTCCCTTCGTGTAGAATTGGAGAATTCAGCAAAGGGGAAAAAATGATTCAGTCATCGAGACTATCACTTCCAGTTCATCATTATTGCTCACGGTATTTTCTCTGGACGGGCTCAGTCCAGACTTCAGTGGCTCAGAAAACAATGCTGTCCTTGTACTTGATTTGGTTAAAACACTTTTACTCAGGCCTCACACTGGTGAAAGGAATTTCAGTGCAAAGCAGATATTTTCATAGCGTGGTAAGCTAAAAGGAAAACCATCTTTTAGTGAACTGTCTTTTCAAAAATCACCAAAGAGTCAGTGCTAGTGTGGCTGTTATCCCCTTAGGGAGATCAACATGCTATACCGGGAACAAATAAATAAATCACACATGGCTGTCGGGCAGACGTGGGAAAAATGATTCTTCTTTATTGAAACTCTTGGATCAAGTGACCTTGTTTCGACCTGGGTTTGGGCAGAAGCCAGTCCCAGTGGGACAAACATAAGGCAGCTGTATTTGACATGGCTTTGGGGTTTTGCTCATTTTCTTTTTGTTGGGCAGAGTTTTAAAATGACAGAGAAAAATCAAAACCACTCGAATAACTGATGTATTTATTTTCTTATATACACTTAAATATGGCACATCTGACAGTAGTTGTACAATAAACTCAAAATGATAATCAAAGCTGGACAGTAGATCAAATAACTCAGTGCTGAACCTATTAGAAGCCAAATCCTGTACACTGAATTTCTGAAGAAAGTTTCACCCAGGAGCTGCATTAGCTAAGGATTCAGAGGCTAAGATTATCTAGTCTCAGTCTCTGAAAGACCGGCTGGTGACTGTGACTGTTACCAATATACCAGTTTCAGCTTCCATAACGTCACTGAACTGGTGCTTTCCACCCTTTCTTCCACGCAGCCAGCAATTCATCGGCTGTTGTTACCTCTTAGAGAACAGTTGCCAATGTCCCAGAGGATTCACCTGCAGTTAGTGATTACTCTAATAAATAAATGCAGACTGGATTCATTCTCCTGCTATTAATGTGGAAGATGTTCATGTTTACTATTGTTTGAAAGTCAGTGACAGCTACTTTGCAAAGCAGTGGGTTTTCGGTGAATAGGGAATGCTCAGTCAAGGAGTTTCTTTGCTTTGGGACCCATGGGAACCTCTCTTCTCCTTTGGACAGCGACAATGCCTGGAACACGTTGGTTTTGCAGTTGGGCATGTTCTGGGTTGGGATGGACATTTGTCCTCACAGCTGTTTGGTAAAGGAGAAAAAAAGCAAAAAGAGAAGAATTGTAATGTGATAATTCCTCACTGTTGCAGTCCTCAACTTTTTCATCACTGAACACCACAATGCCCTCTAGACAACGTTTGGGAAAGTGGTGACACCCTCCAACACAGGGAGACAAGACTTTACTGCCTGAGAGTTTTTGTCTACAGCAACACGTCTTGCTGTTGTCCCTTTGTCCACAGTCACGACCTAACTAATGCTGTCATTTCTTGTGAGCACTGAAGTCCAGAGTGTCAGCGCTGGGTAGTGCTGCTCTCAGATTCTGCGAAGTACCTTAGCTCACCTGGCACTTCAGCTTTGGTCCTGCAGGAATTCTGGGCATAAAAGTCTGGCATAAAAGTCCTGTGTCCAGATTATAGCAATTTCTATAAACCAAACTCATAAGCAAATGATTGCATTGATCACCTCCCACCTATCTGAAACACATCAATGACCAAGTGTCTCATGCTCTCTTTCAGCTCTGCTGATTCTTTAACTACTTTTGTGCTTCTTGTCAACTACTTTATGCTTGTCCGTATTTTCAAAGCTGAACCTAAAGATGCGAAGGTTACTTCTTCTACAGCTTCTTCTGCATGAATGAACCTACGAAGCCCAGGAGAATGGATGCTGTGGGTGACCATTCAGTGACGTGCAGCTCTGCTAAGGTACCCAGGGAAACTGGATGCTGACCGTCCTTATTAAGGTTTCAGACAGAGCTCCTGCATGCTCCTGGGTCTCTACATGTGGCCAAGGCTTTCTGAGAAGGAAATTTTGAAAATAAACTACTGCATGAAAAAAAAGTGTATTTTCTATCAAAGTTTTGCCAGAGAAACCTCAAAACTGGTTACACAAAAGGATTAGGGAAATGCATGGAGTATAACAGCCCCAGAACAATTTTCCAGCTTCTCAGGGGAGTCAGAGCTGATTGAATGGCTTCGCATGTATACAACATTGCATTAGCTCTAGAAAATCACTTGCTCTGAGGACAAACTGAGTAAGGAATTGAGTGATTAAGGAATGAAGTGTGTGGGTGCCAACTCAGGGAGCTTTTGTCCCTAGACATCCATGAGTCTGCATCCGGCTGTGACAGAGAACACAGGATAGGTTCTACCTACCTACAAATGCAAGACTTGGTACATCACTGTAAATCCCATGTCACACAGTAATTTCAGTTGTAGCACAGTTTTAACCAACATTCTCTTAAGACTGGGGGGGCGTGTGGGGCGTGTGGGAGTAATAAATATTGGTAATTGAATAGCATCCTTAGCATCCTTGTCCAGATTTCTTTAAAACGTGTTAATTAAACCTACCTTAGCCTCATTCTATGAAGTATTATAAACATAATCTCTATTATTATTATCTCCCTAACTGCAGCAAGGTATTTTATCCTGGGTGGACCTCCTAGCTAATTCAGCACTTACACCTCCAGCATCATCTCAAGCTAATTCAGATCCAGCAGCGTAGACGCTGAATGACAAGGAACACTCACCTGCAGGTTTCAGCATGAAATATCTTGTGTTTTAGAGCACAGCTCTCCTGGCTCTCCCTACACAAATAGCAGCTGCAGTTCTCTTTACTTTGAAAGAAATCTGTGGGACACTTCTGTCTACAGATGCATTCACAATTTTCTTCATCAAATTCCATATGTTGTCCACACATAGCCAGCTCAGCAAGAGGAGGGAGTCCTGCAATAGCACATACATCTTTTAGCAGTGAGCTTTACATGTCTGAATTCTGCTTTTGAAGAGACCAACTCTTTCTTTGCAATCACTAGGGCTCACACGTGTTCCCTCTGATAGATTGTCATCTTCAGAATTTCTGTTGTAACTTACAGTGCAGAAAAGGGCATGAGAGGATTGTGCCATATATTTCACTTACTTTAACACTGCTGTTTCTTGTGGGTTGAACTCTGCATAAAAATACTTTATTTGGGGGCTGTATATTAAAAAAGCCTAGTGTTCGGTTTTGGAATGCAGAAATCTTTACTGGACAGCAGGTTTTAAAAAGAAAATCTCCAAAAGGATTTAGTGTATACTCATGACAAAAAATGCACGTTTATGCAAACTATCATAGGCACTACTCAATGTCTTTCAGCATCCATATGCTTGGGAAATTTTTGCAAAAGTAATGCTAAGTCTAGTAAGGTGCGGGCTGGTCTAGCGCTTTGATAAGGCGCATATGCGCACTTGTCAGTTGAAGAAAGAAGGAAATGCTTTGCTTCAGAAACAAAACCCCAGCCAAGCAAACGCACTGTCTGATACCTCATCTGTCTTCCCTCAAAATACACATCTGGAGTACAATATGAGGCTAATCCTAGCAGAAAGGGAACACATTCTGTGAAAGCTTTATTAAAATGCTAGCAGCACATCCCTGGTTAAAGGTCATGGCACATAATGTGTCATTGGGAAGGTAATTTCCTGCGGTTTTACAATTAGCTCTTGGATTTAACCTACAGAACGTGGAATGTAACCTGCATCCGTGACCTCTGCAGCCTCAGCTCTGATCTCGGTGGCCAGAAAAGGCTTGCACATTTCTTGAAAGAAACCTTCATTATTATTTAATTAATGCTGGAAAACCAATATCCAGACAGAATAAAATCCAAGTCCTATTGGAAGGGAGGAAGGAATCTTCCCCAAATTCTTGGAAGACGAACCCCTTCCTTGGGGTGATAAAACTTGGCGCGTGTGAAGCGGTGTAGAGTGTTTCAGTCTCACTTTGTTTCAACCTCAAAGACAGATCTTAAGTTATTTTGTCCCAGCCACTGCCAAACACAATGTACTTCAGAGAATGATATTTTATCTGAGGAAATACTGAGTCTACGTCAACAAAAGCTGTAATTCAACAAGCCACAATTTTTAGTGCTCCAAGCTGACCTTACAAAAGGCTAATAGTTAGGAGGTCTCTGGCTATACACCATCCTTTAGGCATACCCTGAAATACAGAGTACTAATCCTTTCTGGAGTGAAAGGTCTAACTTGACCTTAACTACCTAACCTGATGGTCAAATGATCCGTTCCAGAATGAGAACAGATCCTACAGAAGCCACTATGCGACGGATCTCTTGCTTATTAACAGTAGGAGATTGTAATCAACAGACCAGTTTATGAGGTTATTTAGTGTTATTTTAGGTTGCTAGTCTAGGAATTGCTTGCCAGCTTGCTTTTATTGTTGCCTTGGATTTTTTATTCTTTCGCTTGCTGCATGTAGGTTAAACCACAAATACAGGGCTTCCTTCTGTCTCTGTCTGCTCTAGTGCTACAATAATTTTATTTTGACCAGTACAATTCCCTGAGAAAAACAATTTTTTAAAAAAAATCTTATACTGGGCTTGGAGAAATTTTAACTTCTTTTAACGTTTATTGCTAAGTAAGTATCTTTAGACTTACACAGCCCCCAGAATATTTCCTGCAAATTTCTTTGACAGATTAAGGTTTTCTGAGAAAAACTGAACGAGAAGGGAAGTAGTGTAAACTTCTAATCTTTTGCACTGACTACAGCTAATAATCTTATTCCTAATGTGTCTGTTCTTAAGAATTTCCCACAATAAAGGTTCAGCACCATCCCTGTGCAATATATTCCAGGTCATATTTTTTTCTACAGTTAAAAACTTTTCCCTAGTGCCCTTCATACAGTTTAAGGCCCTGTAAATTAAAATTTATCCAGGGTGTCTACTTCACTAGCTCTTTTTAATACTTTACTATTTCCTTTTCAGGTTGTCAATATAGAGGGATTAAAATGTCCAAGCAAAAACCATGAGGTGAGCATAAGTACATACGAGTGTTTATTTTCAAGTCAGTTTCTACATCATAAGCCAAGCCTATCTAGGGATGTGGAATCAAACTATCAACTATAACTCTCTCATGAAAAAATGGGGCAAAACCAAGAGGAAACACAAACAGCCTGGAGATGGTAAGCAAAAGTGTCCATTTGTAATTTAATCTTTACCTTCTCGTCTGTTGGGGTGCTGCACATCTACAACACATTCACATTTGTCACTGTCCCAGATCCATCCATTATGGCAAAGTTTGTTGGTAAAAGGGCATCTAGAAGAACAAAAAAAAAAAATTAAGACAGGAATAAAAAAAAAAATTAGGCACATCAGTGTCAGCATTTGGCAAAATGAGCCTGCAAGTATGCTGGCTCTGCCACTTGTACTGCGTGAAGGTACAGCACCTGTGTGCATTACTGCCGCAAGCAGAAAATGTTGGGACTGGATGGCTTTGCTGATAGGGCTGAGCTGTCTGGGTCCCAGCAACTAGAGGGAACAGGTACGGCATGCATTTCAGATTACATCCCTAGGAAACAGCTAGGGTTTCACAGCTCCACTTTTCCATAAAATGACTCTGTCCCACCCAGGGTACCCTTTGTCTTACAGTTTTCATGCTGTGTAACTATTCAGTTTTGCCATGCTGCCAGCAAGTGCAGCTCCAGTTTAAGTTTGCCTGTGCTTAAGGATGTACAGTGGACTGTTTTCAGAGTCAGAGGGGCGGGTTTGACTTTTAGGCACTTGGCTCTGGGAGGGGAACTAACAAACTGGAAGAAGGCTGAGGTTCTTCTCTATTTGTGTAGGAAGAGGATTCAGAATGGCCAGCAGGCTGAGTGAAGGCTGGAGTGGCTTTGCTAAAATGCCACCTCTCCTCCAGCCCAGATGTCTAACTGAAAGGCAGTTATGAGGGTAAGCCTACATGCGAGGCTAGACAAAGACATCTGAGCTGACTTCCGGTTTGTGTTTCTAGAGTCTTTGTTAAATTAATGTAGCCTGTTCTCACCAGAACTACAGGTATTTTATACCATGTTTTGAAGTTAGATGCAAGATCATTTTTTCCAGCCAATGAGCCTGACAGATGCAAACCAGGACTGGACCAGAAAGTGCAAAGCCATGGTTCACACTGATCCTGACCCAACATGCTGTGAATTATCGTAGAATCATAGAATGGTTTAGGTTGGAAGGGACCTTAAAGATCATCTAGTTCCAACCCTGCTGCCGTGGCCAGGGACATCTCCCACTAGACCAGGTGGCTCAAAGCCCCATCCAGCCTGGCCTTAAACACCTCCAGGGGTGGAGCTTCCACGACTTCTCTGGACAACCTGTTCCAGTACCTTACCACCCTCAGAGGGAAAAATTTCTTCCTAATATCTATTCTAGGTCTACCTTCTTCCGGTTTGAAACCATTACCCTTCATCCTATCACTACATACCCCTGTAAAAAGTCCCTATTCAGAGGGCTTTAGCTTGACCACAGCACTCTGTGTGCCCTGGCTAAATAACGTGCAGGCAGAGTTGCCCGTGTCAGATTGAGTAAGTCTATGCACACCGACCCAAATAGTTCCAGTGGAGCACAGTGCTAATATGTGCACTTTGGGGCCACTCTCAGGCACCTAA
>NW_009649235.1:312262-314442 GCF_000708025.1 Charadrius vociferus | reverse complement strand
TGTTGGAGTCTGGTGTCCATTCACTTATAATGCACTACGTTAGTTGTAGCTGTCTAACCCTGAGTGATAATCAAGCTATTTGGAAAAACTGTTGGGATAACAGAAAGTGAAGGGACAAGTGTAATTACCAAATCAGAACAAAATAATTTTCCTACTTTGAACTGCACAACATGGGTAGCCATTTGTAAAAGAGGGAGCTTACCCATCTTCTTCCGGGTACTGGACGGATCTTCGTATGATGGCGTACTGATGGCGCTGGGTATTTGATAGACACTTACAGCCTGTGTGATTGGCAATTTTGATTGGCACAGGCTCAGGAACACTTGTCAAGGGAACCGAGATCTCAAAGAGCTAGGTGGGTGAAATAACATTTATTTTTCAGTTTCCATTACACAGTTAATATTTGGCTTTTTAAATCAAAACCTCTTGTCCTTTCTCACCACGTTCCCCACCCGTGCTCGTTTCAAGAGGTAGTTACTATAGGTATAAATGAGCAGGTGAGCACTGAGGGTTTTGAAGAGAAGAATAAGCAATGCCCACCAAGGTAGGAACTTGCCAAAATGGTGGTCCCAGTGCTGTATCACTGGCTATTAAATACACAAGACCATTCAAAATTATTTGCAAACACACTCAAAAGCCTCTTCTGGATGCTAGGGCCAAATGGGAAAGGTTGGGAACTTTGTTCTCAGTTATATTATCTGTGAAATCTCAACCACTTACGGCGACAGTTATTTAACTGTCCTAGGGTGTAATCACAGCATGCGTCTTTAGTGGCCTGACTTAACCTCCACAGCCTCCTCAGAGAGGGAAGAAACAGGAGTAAATAGAGGAGAGTTCATTCTGCTTCAGCTGGCTTCCTGCGGGGAATCATCCTGGAAATGTCTCTCCATTGACTATAGCAGGAGCCTAAGGAACCAAGCAGCCTACCCTCAGTGCATCCAAATTGTTTAGGGTGATCTCTGAGTAGCCTTGTGGAACCTCTGGTTCCCTGGGCAGCTACATGTGGGAGCTGTGGAAGTGACCCACACAACCTCCCTGCATCCCAAGTCATCTTCCTTCCCATGGAAACCAAAGTGTGGGGTAACATGTTTGCATGTCAGCATGTCTTGGCTTAACACTGCATCCAGGGGATGAGAAATATTACTAGGCTTGACTGTTTAGACATTTAAATTTAGGTGTCACAGCATCTGATTTTAGGTGGCCTGAATACCCTTCAGTGGATATTTTATACCAGGAAGAAAAAATGCTCTCACTAATATGGGAGTAATTCCATTCATTTTAGAGAAGTAAATCAGGACTGATGGTGGTGTATCCAGGAGTGGAACTTAGCTGGCGGCTTTTGAGGGAATGGTTATTTTGAAGGATGCTAAAGGAATGTTACAGTCTGCAGAACTGCGGTTTTTCAACAAACTTATGAACTGTTGCTCCAAAAACACATAAATAAATAAATACTTTTTAGCCTGACCTAGCTCCCTGAGCTGATCAGATGTCTTTTGTGTGGGGCCAACAGCTCATAAAAGGTTTCTCCTTCTGGTGTGGAATGAAAGCAATTAGAGAACATTGACGCAAGAAGGACGGGCCCTGATTTATTTTACTCCAACTGTATTCCAGTATAACCAGGCACAGTGGAACTACATTCCAACAAACCTGAACCAAATACAGAAGTGAATCGGACCTGCTGCCCATGAGGACTTGAATTTTCTTTGTAAAACAACTGCCCTCAATCTTTGTAAAAAAAATTCTGATTTAAAGAAAATTCTTTTTAATAACTAGAGTTTAATATATTACTCCAGGTCAAAAGGTTTTATTAACTATAAGTAGGGATGCAGAAGGTGAAGGTTAATCTAATAGGACCAGCCTCCTGTGCTCCTGCTGTAGGTATGAACACAGATGGTTTCATCCGTAGAGCTGATTGAAAGTACTAAACTTGGAGCTCTGCTCAGTCACCATCTGGAGCAAGGGATCTCTGTACATAGACGCTAGAGGGAGTCTACAGAAAGAAGGTCTCTGTCTACTCTATGCTCACCTTTTGGCACCGGTCATTAAAGCTGGAGTATTTGTTGTCTGTTGCATCTAAGAAGTAGCTGACTACTGGCTTAAGCCTTTCTTTTCCAAAGTGACTTATGATTTGGGACAATCAGGTCCTGAGGCATTCAACTTGAGAGCATCTATCCCCTCCT
>NW_009649235.1:167049-312212 GCF_000708025.1 Charadrius vociferus | reverse complement strand
CCTGCTGAAAATGTCCCCTTTTTAGGCTCACAAAACTGCACATCCAAAATTATTAGCCATCCTTTTTTGGCACTGATGGCGGTTTTGAAAATGGAGCTCTCAGACTCCTGGCCCTACACACCAAAATTTCCTGGAGTCTCTCTTAATCCTTTGGTGCAGAGGATTCCCATGAGGCAGTACTCTCAAGAGGTCCTAGGTCCAAGTAATGGCACATTAAAGGATTAAACTCCTTAATATCACATGAGGCTGCTGTCACTTTCTCAGGGCCTGATTTTCCATCTCTACACATATATATCCATTTTTAATAATGCAACATGAACGTAAAATACTATTGCACATGCCTGCATTCTCTCCACAGGGATAAAAAATTAATTCTGGTGTTTGTTATGATAGTGCAGACAGATCTTTCATAACAGGATCTCAGAAACCAAACATCCTCTTTCCCCTCCCTTCTTGGAGCACCAGGGTAAAAAGAAAGCAGATGAATAGCCTCATTTACCGTTTTCGACACGTAAGTTGTACTTGTATTCATGCAGCTCAGACTCTCCTCATTGCAGCAGCCTCCACATCTGAACACGTTCACGCAGGGAGGCTTGAAGAATTTGTTAGTTGTTGTACCCAGCTCCTTGGCAACTTCCACACAGGTTTCCCTCGGCACACATTGAGTCTTTTGCCATTCCTCATCTATGACTGGAGAAAACACCATTTTTATGAGCAATCATGGCAAAGTTAAACCTCTGATTAGTGAGACAGAAGCATTATATAAATAAAAATGAAGTGCTGGCAGGCCATTTGCACTTACTTTGATCGATTTGCACTTACTTGGATTGATCTGAGGACCAGAGAGAGTCCGAGTGCAAAATTATCCCAGTAACTTACCCCAGCTGCACTGGCAGAGAGGTCATTGCATTTACTCGCCTTTAGCTTTCAACGCGGATGACCGAAAGCTCTGTTAATTCCAGTGGGTTAAGTAGAGCTGCATCGATCTCCCCTAGGCAAGAGTCAGCTCCACGGCCTCTGTCTGAGAAAGCTGGCCCACACCCTGTTCTCCTTTTCTCCAGGGTAGACCTCCTTATTGTCATTTTATCCTCTCTTCGCGTGTACCCCACTGCGGACCCAGTAGAGCCTGGGCCTGACAGCAAAAGCACATTAATGATTAACAGATTCTGGTCAGAGGGTATTAGTACTCCTACTGGATGTCAGCCAGCAAGCACCGTTTCCAAAATGTCTAATGAAATCCAAGACAAACACTCTCACACCTCAGTATCCTCAGGGGTTTGAGTTTGAATAACAGGAATATGAATTCAAGCATGATTTATTTATTCAAAACACTGTGACATCTTTCAAATACTGAATTGTTGTCGACTAGTAATTTATTTTAAACTGATCTGTCAAATTCTGGCTGTGAGAAGGAATAATGCATTAACTGACTGAACCAGAGGGAGAAAGTAGTGACATTTACATGATATTATCTCGACTCTTGTTAAGAGATGGCCTTGATTTTTTTGGTTTTTGCTTACCTGATTCAAGTTACGGAATTACTCGAGAGTCATCAATGCTTATGCTTTAAGTCCTGCTTAAAATTATGAAAAACATTTTTCCTGTCTGCCCCACTCCAGGGCCAGCAGGCTTCTGAAAGATCAAAAGCAACTTCTATGCTATTAAGAAATTGCTCTCTCTTCCAATGTCATCTGCCTCCCCTGCTATTGTGCAAGCAGTGCATACATTTACAGGGAAGTTCTAAAAAAAAAAATAAATCATTCTGGAAGACTTTTAATTTAAATGCTATATTTTGTCTTTGGATAAGTATTTATTTTCTCTTTCCTAGCGGACTTCCCTTTTATTATTTATAACTTCTGCTTCAACTGACTGTGTATATTTAAATCAGTTTGTTTATTCCTGCAAAGTCCTTCCCCAGGGTTGATTCACTCCACTTTCCAGTCTCGCAAAAAGTATGAGAAATAAGAGCGTGGGGCCCTGTTTCTGATTTTACAGCATAAATTGAGAGAAGAATCACTAAAGTCAGTAGAATCTTCTAGAGTAGTGTTAGTCTGTCAAAAAAGCAATCCAATCCTAGGCCTTAAAATAGAAAATAAACTGTTTGCCAAACTCATTAAAGTATGTGCATGTAATCACTTCAGATGTCACTTCAATGAGTGTTGGCGATGACCTTTACAACTGCCCACGTCCTCACTTTATTAACCACTTCTTTAGCAGAAGGGCTGTTATAGGGAGTGGTGGTCAAAGAAGTGGATGTCACATTTTCCTCAGAAGCACCGTGGTCACACTGATCTTTTCCATGAAGGAGCACAGGGCATCTGCTGAGAAATTTGGCTCCAATACAGACTCAAGCTTGAAAGCACTGCAGTCCTAGGTGAGCTGAGCTGCTCAGGGGAGGCTGTGGGTAGATGGGGTGATGTGAGCTTTTAGTGAATTAATCATTAAAGCTCTGGAGAAGAGGAACAAAATCCTGACTTGGTCCTGCTGGAGTCTGGGGTGCTGTGGAAGATGGTCTAGCAGTGAAACAGCAAGGAGCCCTGACCCAGCCTCCTTGTCAAAACACTTTATTAAAAGAAAACAGATGCCCTTGGCAAAAAGGTCAATGCTTAATGACTGGAAAGGGTGTGGGAAAGAAATACATGTTTATAGGCTTGTTTTTTTTAAAAGGAGCTTTGGTACCTTGAACATATTAAGATGTTAGAACAAAAGTAGTTTTTCTCCTGGGGTAATTCCACTTTGGATGGAAGAATGGAGGAGATGACCCAATAGGCTTTTTTTAACTTAAATTTCAGTGGCTTGACTTTGAATAAGAAAGCTAACATCTCTGTGTCTAGAATTAGACTTATAAAGGGAAAATAGGAAGTGACCTAACAGCTGTTCCAGAAGAAAAATTACATCTATATGACTGTACTTATTGGACTTCATTAGCTGAACAGTTACATTATTCTGCCATTGAAAAAAGCCCGTTGCATATTGCAATGCAGTGCCTCAGTAGCACTTTATAACATCCTCTGTTGTCTTGATGTTTTGACAAAATGAAAATTTTAATTTGTCAGAAATGCTGGTGTTCACTAAACGAGCAATAGTGAGTAGAGAATTACAGCATTTGACACTACTTCTAACAACAGGTCTGTGAATTGTTCATGTTTCTGTGTAGACTTTTAAGAGCGTGTAAACAAAATGTTTATCATTAATTAAAACCCTGTTAATTGTTCTTCCAGTGTGGATTGGATTTAGATTTTTTTTGTACAAAATTTCTATGAGAAACTTCAAACCGTGCCCGTTGTAAAAACCCTATTCAGACTGGCATTCATGTCTGCTTTTCTGTGCTGTGGCTCAGAGATGCAAATTCAGGCCTTTGCTCAGCCATAATTTAGCTGAGTATGCAAAATGGCTGTGGTTATTGTAGAAGTGGTATTGGAACAGGATCAGCAATATCTGATTTCCCAAAAGGAAAGTGGGATGGTCATATCAGTTCAGGATAAAGACTGAACAAAGAAGGATACCGTGGTCTGTCCTTCATTAGGCTACAGTGGGGTTTTCCTGTAAGATATCCATTTGCTCGGCCAAAGTATAGTAGCTGATGCTTTATTTTACATCAGTGAATACATAATGCCTCTCGAGTCTCTCACCTACAGGGAGCAATATTCATTTTTGCTCCAGGTGAGGGAATAGATTGTGATTCCCTGCACTCAGGCGTTGGTTGGTCGTCTCAAGATCTACTTCTCTCCAGAGACACTTCCTCCAATAGATGGAGAGGGGGGCAATACCTTCTTCCTGTGCAAATCCCACCCAGACGCTGCTGATGATGCAGTGCCTTATATGAGAGCACACCTAATAAAAGAAGGGATTTCTATGCCTGCAGTAGAACTCGTTTGTCCTGCCTGCAAGCAAATTCTGAGATTTAGCACGATGCTGCTTGCCAGCCCCTCAGCCACTCATTCCAACCTGTGCTTTGCACGTTGACTTGCCCTCCTTTCTGCCCGACTGACGAATCCATACATAATACATCTTCCCTTTGGAGAGTATACAGAGAACAATAAGCCTGATTTGGCAACAAAACAGGGAGGCGTACTGGGGCTGTTGCCTGACATTTTTTCATGCAAAGTCATTTTCCGTGAATGCCCCGTTGTTTCCAGTATGGGTGTACTCTAGGAAACCCCTGGTACTTAACCCTTTACTGTTTAAAAATCAGTTGTCCTGAAGGGACATTCGTGATCATTCAGCTGCAAACCTACACCTACCTTTCAGTGTATCAATATCATAGAAAGCAGCAGCAAATCTGGTGGAGCGATGTGATGCAGAGCGGGAGTCTAAATTGGCCAGACTTTTGAGTTTTAGCCTGCATTTCCACAGCTTCCAGTCCTCAGAGTGAGTGATGCGAAGCAGCTCTTCCAGGCTGGATGCTCTCCTGATCTGCTGTTCTGATCGCTCCAATGCTGACAGAGATGTCCTCTGTAAGGGAAGGGAGAAGTCAGAAAGCCAGTACCTTTACAGCCTGTCCCTGGCCCGGCACACGGAGTGCTTGTACAAAAAAAAAGGCAGCACGTTACTGAGGACAGCTAAGAATACCTGGGAGAACAGGAGCACACAGAGATGTCCCGGACTTTGGCAGTGCCTGGCGCCAGACTGATCTGCAGGATTTGTGCCCATATTTATCGGGACGGGGAGATGCCCACCTCCTTACCCTTTCCATCACAGCCACTACAGCTGTTTGACAAATGCAGGCTGTACTCCCCATGTCCCGGCTACCCAGGGCACCTGGCAGACACTGGGTTCACATCGCTGGTTCACATCGTTCACGTTCATATCACATCGCTGCTGTGCCTGAGCTGGCCAGCTGTGCCAGCATGAACCCTGGGTCACCCCCCTAGACAACCTGAATGAGTTCAACTGGTGTTGAGTTCACCTCAAGTGCCAAACCTCTGGTGCCAGCCATGAGACATCACTGCAAGGGCAGGTGGTACCTCTGGAAGCTGCCCTAAAGTACGAGCACCCATCCACACGGCAGGCAAACGCAACGTTCAACGTGCTGCAAAGTGCAGGGTGCATCTGCCGTTTCCCATCCCGACTGCCGCTTGGGTCGTGCTGAAGTCAGCCAAAATGATCTCCATCCAGCCTCAGTGCGGTGGCTGTGCAGCCGCGTTAGTGCAATCATTGTGGTTTCCACCTGTGTGATGTACGTGACCATTCTCCACTTCCACGGGAGAACACTCCCTACGAGGGCCGACCCCATCGGTTTAAAGTCGTCATTCACTTAAAAGATACCTGTTCAACAGACACTTAATATTGCACAGCACCCCATAACAATACTGGTTTCTTTGGCTGCTGCTTTCCGACATCTGTGTTTGTGCCTTTATCAGGGCATTGAGTATTTATTTCCACTGACTCACCAGATCTGCTGAAAGCTGTTGCCTCCAACCCAAGTAAAAAGTTATCTTTGTAAATGGCTGTGTTGCGCTGGGCTGGTGCTCTCAGCTGCGCTCTCTCTGCTCATGCAGTTGACTGTACTTTTTGACTTGCAAATAAAGGGCTGCCGTGCCAGCTCTCATAAATAAGACGCCAGTTCTTAAAAGCAAAAGCTGAAGTATAAGGAGGTGGCGGTACGAGGGGTGTAGCAGCCTGCAGCCCGAGCCAGTAGCACGCGAGTGCTCTGTGTAGGACTGGGGAAGGGGTGGGGGAAAGGGTCACCTATAAGAAGAACATTTTTAGATGAGATCTGAAACCCAGGCACTGACTGCATCTGTTATTTGTTATTGAAACATCTGTGGCATTTATTTTGCAACAATACAGATGTTAGCCTGTACACGCGGGCCAAGTTCGTTTTTGGGTAATTACCTTCCACTGACCTAAAATTCCCTATGTAGTTAACTCAGAAGAAGTTATTTGCTCGTCTTTTGTGCCTATACAGAACATTATATTGTACTCTAGCAAGCTGCCATGTTCCATTATAGAGATGGCTGTTCTTCATAGGTGAGTGGTTTCTCATATATTTCATATGTGGTGAAAACTGGAAAGCCCATCTCAATACTTATGGACAGATAGCTCAGAAGGAATGTGAATACTTAGCACCGGTAACTGAATTTCAAGATAGCTTTACAAAGTGTTACCCAGAATTTTGCTGATCTTGGAAAGCTGAAATTCAGCTTGAGGTCAACGCATCAAGACTTGTTTGTTCTAAGAACTGCAGCTTATATTCACTCCCATTCACAAACTGTCTCCTTGACCTTGCAAAACATGCAAGTGTAAAACCAGTGCTGGCATGGTAATGGGACCAAAGATATTAAAATTGAACTCTATTAGCTATTGACAATACTTTTGTTCTCTCTTTGTGGTAAAAAGATGTTCTATCTGAGTCAGCATTCAAGACTTCTAGACTGAGTTTACAGAGAACTTGTAAAATGAGATGACAGTGTTCTGTAAATTGGAAGACATATCCTTGCACTTCTGGTAAGGGTCAGTAGTTTGGGACTAGCTTTTCCATTTCTTTTACTAAAATACCAAGAGTTTTTGTTAATGATTATTATATAAGCAAAATAAGGTGTAAACCTAAGATGGAAGAGTACAGAAAAAGTGTACATGCCTCCTCATGGTAAGCAAAGATCTCTGGGTTTATTTAAAGCAAGAATTTGTACTGTTTTAGGGATTTTTGTATTTTTAAAGCTATACAAGTTCCTTAACGTGGACTGAATACACCGAAATTAACTAGCTTTATGCTTTCACAAGTACTATTGTATAGAAAGGGGAACAAGTTATATGAGTAGAAGTCAGTTTTATACCAAAAATACATCTCCAATGGGATTTGAATTCTGGTAATTAAAACAAAAATGTACCTCTGGTATTGATGCATCACCGTGGTATTGAGAAAGCCTGCCTGTGTGTGCAGGTTATGCCTTCTCTTACTGGTTTTTATATGTTGGAAACAGGAGAAGCACGGTCAAAGGAAATGGAAGGAGCAGTGCTCATTGCAGAATACCCTCTGCAGTCATCAGAAATGTATCCTAATTAACTAAACCATGATCATCCAAAACTCACACAGAGACCTTGGAGCTGAGTTACCACTTCTCTGTCAGCTCCAGCCCCGCTCAGTGCGGCCTGGGCTATTCAACCCTGAAGTGAATCTGTTGCTCTTTGTGTTTTTTAACAACTATCCAAGCTCTGCAGTTTGATGGGATCGCCAGTTGTCTACCATCACAATGCCAAAATAATTGCCTTCCTTATTCTTATATTTGACGTCTTCCTGGAGGGATCAGATTTTACAGCTGACTTTATAATTTCTTCACAGGAATCCCTATCCAGTACAGAATTTCCCAATGCCCTTTCCCATAACAACAACAGCGTTGAGATAAAGTATGGTCTCTCCCTCTGAGCACTGCTAACACTAGGCAAGATGGTGAGCTGATAGCACTGCTAGCTTTTAAAGGAGGGATGAATCCCAAATAGCTGTAGGTTTTTACAGTGTAGATATCTTTTTTGCCTGTGAGCTAGTCCCTCTCGGCTCCCTCTATAGCCAAGACAGAGAAATATAGACACTTTTAGAGCATGATTCATTTGAAATCACATTGAAAATCTTTCTGCTGGCTGCCCAGCAAGCCCAGGCTCACAAGATCACAAGAGGTGTGGTGGATCTTTGGTCAAACAAATCTCACCGAAGCTCTCTGGGGTATAAAACATCTGAAGAGAAACACAAATTTTGTTCCGATCTACCTAAGCACCAAAACAGGAACAAGTGAATACCACCTTATGTGTTTGGTTTGACTCCTTTGAGACTAGTTCAACACTCGCCTAAAACGTTCTTCTAAACACTTGCTAGAGCATGGACAGACTGTTTGGCATCTAGAAGCTCACCCCTCATCCTTTTACGATTTGACCGTAGAGGTAGCTGTCCACAACTTAAAAGCATTCAAAACTAAGAGCTTAAAAAATGAAGAGTGTGGAAGGTGCATCAGCCCTACCATCAGGGCACAGCCCTATGGCCTCGGGCATTGCAGACTGAACTGCTTCAGTCGGGCACCCTCTTGCTACGACACAGCAGCACTGAATAGCGTGTTATCGCAAAATCCTTCCAAACCATTAATTTCTGGTCATCCTGTTTTGAAAAGGACAGCATCAAATGAAAACGCAGAACCTCCTATGGTCTCAGATAATAACGTAGATGATGCGCCACAGGGCTGCTAGCACCATTCAGATGTGGAGACTTCTTTCATACACTGCAGTTTAAATTCAAGCCCTGTTTAGGTATAGACAAACATATTCTGGCTGACTGAAAAGCCCCACTTCGAAGGGTGCACGTTTGTACAGAAAGGTGAATAAATATTTCAAAATGTGAAACTGGAGGAAAGTGTTAGGTTCAACAATGTCCCAAACCTACCCCTCATGTGATGATCAAGGACTTTATCCCCTTTCACGGGGATGTAAAGTTGACAGCAGTTAAAATCAGCATTTGAACAGGAGGGGAGCTCCACACTCAGCCACAGAGTAGGGGGAAGCATGGAGAGCGGTCAAACCTCCACTGTCATTTTTGGGAGATCCAGCTCCTCACAAAATGCGAAAGGAACAGAGCTGCCATCGGTCTCTTTCTCCTGACTGTAGGCATCTGCACATGCTACATCATTCTTCTCAGATACCCCTACCTCCCTCTTTTTAGGCTTTCTCTGATAACCACAGTCCTTACTCCCAGGTTTCCCTCCCATTCTCCACTCTGCTTTCATCGTCTTGTACTGCTTGGATCCCACTGTGCTTTTATGCTGTTTATTTTTACTCCTTTCCCCATATTCTGCCAGGTGGGATTCTAATGAGAGCTACCTCAGGTTGAGCTGTTCAGCCTTCTGGTGCAGAAGAACATCCATTCTTCTCCCTTCCATGCCTTCACTCCACTTTCCTTACATTGACCCAGATTTTAGTAGTCAGCTGGGGTGAGCCATCACCACTGTGGTAGTTGTTGATTGTAATGGCTGCAACCTATGCGGATCAGGACTTCATTGCACTTGGTGTGGTTCACGTAGGCAGCAAAACTGTGATTTCTGGCCCCAGAAAGCTTAAAATGTACAATAAGGCTTGAGAGAGAAAGAAAGTGGAGAAGGGGCCATTGGCAAAGGGCCAGGGCAGTGTTCTTTACACCCCTCCAAAATGAACAAATTACCTGTGGAGCCATGTCACTGGAAAGCTCAAAATGTCATCCTAAGCTTTCAGTACCCGTAAATGTACATCCTGTAGTCAACTTAATACATAATACTATTGCCTACAAGAAATGTTTGTGTAGGACTCATCAATAACAAATATCAAAATGGTAGTTTTAAGTAGCTCATTCTTATCTCTTCAGCTTACTGCTGCTTTTAATATCATTTTTCTAAGTATCTTATCTAAGAATGGACCCCGTACACAGACATAAAAATCAGATTCATATTTAAATGGAGTTGTATGTTTTTTGTAACATTGACCTCTCATATGTTCCAAAACTATTCTTCAACTCAGAGAGGAGTATCTGTTTTCCTCTGTTTGGGCTATGAGCAAAATTACTGACATCAGGAAATGATAACGTGGGTTAGCATTGTGATTTTTGGAAAATTACAACTTTTGTCCTTCCAAAAGAAACCATAATGGGCTATCTATCTTCTTCCTAGCAATCTCAGAATGCCAGAAAAACCCTAAAAGTAGTTAGCGTTGGAAAGGAACAAGAGAAAAAGCAGTGGTACATTCAGTGGCCTTTCCCACCTTGGACGCTGGCTTGTTGGACACTGAGTTCATTACCCCGTTGATTTATGCTAGTCAAATATGTTAGCCATACAGATGCACAATCCCACACATATTCTGTGCCGTTCAAACTGGGCCCCTTCTAAAGAATTAGTATTGACAGTCTATTATCAGGTGCTGCAGCTCAGCAGTTTGCACCTTTCCTCTATGCTTGACAAGCTCCTAGCTTTCTTGCCGAAGAAAACATACCCTGCCCTTTTCAAACTGGTGTTTGAGTGAGTCAGCGGAACCCATGTTTGCAGAACCCCCCTTTTTTTGCATGTGCCAAACTTCCCAGCCTGACAGAGATGAGCTTTGCGTTAATGCTGTGTTTCAGGATCTCCTGGAGGTATTTTGAACAATGGAGGAAAGATGTCTAGAATATGATAGTAAAAGGAAGGCCCACTAAAGTCCTAAATTTATTTGAGGATCTACAGCACAAATACATGCCTAAGACCCAAAATTAATTCTTTTATAGGCCATCAGTAACTATCAGTATTATAATTTGAGAAAAGAGATGCATGGTGCATAATATTTTTTGTGCATGAGAAAGCAAAAATAAAGGTTGATCGTAATCCATGTTTTGCTCAATCTGAGGAAACTCTTGCTTGCATTTCACTCTGTACTTGAGTACACCCACAGAACCAAGAAGGACATCCTGAAAGCTTACCCAGATGGCTGCTTTCCTTAAGCCCAGCCTTGCAGTCCTCATCTACAGTGGGACACAAACCTCTGCTTAAAGCTACACACATGTGCACGAGCTCTTCTGAAAAGGAATGTTTTTCTGAGTTAGGGTCACAGATACCGTTGTGGCAAGTGCTGCATAAATACTAATGGAAATCTTCAACATTATCACTGTGTCTGGGGCCAGGACAAATGATTATGGAAACTCTCAATAACCTTGCACTGTTGTATGGTCCATCCTCTCAGCAGTTAAGCAATAAAAAGAACGGTAACAGCTTTATCCTGCCAAGGAAAGCAGATTGTAGCTGCATAACACAGTGATGATTCTCTTAATGCCATTGTATCACAAACATGGCCAAACAGGTTTAAGCTAAGTTAAAACTAAATATTTCAAAATTAACAAGTCGGGGGGTGGAGGGTGGGTGGAGATTTCATCCCAAAGTGAGGGCAGTTGGACATGGACAAAGAGTACTGGCAGCATGTGAGGATATTTTGAACCTTTATGTGAGTGTCGTGTACTTAATGCGGCAGTAGCAGCTGCATTCAGTTCAAGAGGAATCATGTAGAAGACAAAGGCTTGATGCAACCAGAAGTTGAACTGTCCCCATTCCAGTGCTGCCCAAAGGCTATTCTCAGAACTAGACTCAAACCAGTTTAAATACTCGGTATATGATTCATCACCATATGAAAATGCCAAGGAATTTTGCTGCTATGTATGTTACACCTGAAAATACCCTCCTTTTCTTCCGTGACGTGTTGCCCAAGGTGTTTTTACGACAATGTGTGAGCTGATCGTTGTTACGGGCTCATCTTTCAGAGACACAGTGCCTACAGCTCCCTGCCACCCTAAGATCATTAAAAATAAAAAAACCCAATCTGATCCTATGGGATCATTCACCTGACTGAATATGAACCAGTTATCTGAGACGCATATTATAGTTAATGGAGAAAAATAGGTCCATTGGGTGCATGTTCATCTCATTCTAAAGTCTGTTGGATAAATTGTGCCTCCAAATGGCCTCTTTCTCTCCATTGACACTGAAGAAGGAGTCAGCATGTCACTAGCTCATCTGTAGTTAGGTGACCTGAATCCCACTCAACTGAGAGCCATCAAATGGGATGAAATCCCCTCTCTTTATCCAAAGCACAGGCAACGTATGAGGGACAGTGGTTGATTTTTCTCAGGTACACATATGTAAACAGCCAGGAAGGGTAACTGCACCAAGGCTTGAAGGACCTGGGACTGGCTGAAGGCAGCACTGTCAGCTGCCTCGGCAGAAGAAAGCACTTCATTCCCTGCCTCAAAGCCATGGGGTGGTTGCCCAGACGTGCTGCAGCTCGCTGCACACAGACTGTGAGTCCATGTGGCCAGGGAACTGCAAGGGAGTTCCTGTGGAAAAGTCTTGTTCTCTCTTGGCAGGAAAACAGGGCAGCTCCTGCCATTGTGAGGCCAACACAAAGACCTACATGGTGTCTGAAGATCTCTTGTTTGACCGTTTTCCTGGTGAGTATGACAAGCTTGTGTGGAGTCTCTGCAGGAAGAGAAACTCCTTTTGAGGATTTTCATCATTGCCAGTAGTATTTTTAGCATTATTGTGGCTTTTAGGAGTATGGGGTCAGGTACAAACACAAAATAAAGAGATGGTCCCTAAACTAGTGTCTACAACTGAAGTAAAAGATGAGAGAAAACAGAAGAAGGCATTCATCCAAAGGCAGTACCAAGGAAACACAGAAAAAATTGCTCAGAATGATGGGCCATGATTTTGAGATAACAGGGGCTCAACCGTAGCCAAATTTTATTATAAAAAATATTGTCCATAATACAGCATCTTGTATCCTTGGGGTGTTGCATAACGGGTAATAAAACAGTGAGAGAATCTTCTGCAGCTTGAAAACATCAGGCTTGCAGGAGTGACTTACTGCCTTATCAACAAGCAACTGCATCACCCTATAAACATCTGGCATGAGGCGTCTAACTCTACCACATGTCTGACACATACTAGTTTGCACTAATTTTATCATCACCATTGTATTTCATTTCTGAGGAGAGAAAGAACATCCACTTTTCAACAACTGCAATAAAGTCAGAATTTTGATTCTCTGTCAGCTGTGAAATTCTGATATATGAAGTCCCATCTCTGTCTGTATTCCCTCTGGAAGCATGGTTATCTATGCGTTATTAGCACACAAATAAGCTGTTTTTAATTGTAGTGAACATGACCACAGAGAGACAAAACAATGAGATATTTTGACTTCCTACTAATATTGTTCTCTGAAGCAGATGGGCTTGTCGTGGGATTTTTCAGTGATTATTACAGGCTTTGCCATCAGAAGCATGGATGAAGTTTCAGGAGCATGCAGTGATTCATTCCACCTTCAAATGGTGACTGTTCAAATAAATACTCAAATCTGTCACTTATATGTACTTAGCAAAAAAGTTTAGGCACTCTTATTGCACTGCCTTATCCAGACTGAACATTCACTTGATCTTCACAGAATCACAGAATCACAGAACAGTCAGGGCTGGAAGGGACCTCTGGAGATCATCTCGTCCAACCCCCCTGCCAGAGCAGGGTCACCTACAACAGGTTGCACAGGAACGCATCCAGGCGGGTTTTGAATGTCTCCAGCATGGGAGACTCCACAGCCTCTCTGGGCAGCCTGTTCCAGTGCTCTGCCACCCTTAAAGTAAAGAAGTTCCTCCTCATGTTAAGATGGAACTTCCTATGTTCAAGTTTGTGACAGTTACCTCTTGTAACCACAGTTACAGCATTAATAACCTGGAGGGATATGCTGGTTATGGTGGGGACAAGTTTAGTTCCTGTGAGGCAGATTTCCAGCTGTCACTTTTTTAAAAGGGGGCTTTCTCCAGTGAGAATTGTATTGAAAGCATAGAGCTAGATTGTCCAAGTACGTAGCAAAAAATATTCAATTGGGCTGAATTTCTTCTTTAGGAGGCTGAAAACAGCCTCAAAATTCTTTCCCCGAACATAACATTAGTAAGGACTGTGTTACAGTTAAGAAACCCTAGGGTTGCCTCAGACATATGATAGTCAAAGAAGTTGGGGTTTGGGGGCTTGGAGGGAAGTACCAGGGCAGCACTTTTTGTTTTCCAAAGCCCCCTCTGAAAACTGATGCCTCAATTTGCCTGCTAATACTTTCAGCTGTGCCCACTGCCACAGCATTTTCTGCAACAGCATCAAAGGGAGACTCCATATAACTGTTACCAGCAAAAATAGGCGTGTGTGAGACATGCATCACCTGGCTGTAATGCCCAGACAGCTGCTCCTGCTGTGCCTGCGGAGGAGGAAATGGTACTTTGAGTGGTCACCTCACTACCCTCATCAGTGCCTGCTTGCCCAGAAGAAGCTTAAGGACTGAAGAGCAGGCATGGGAAAAAAACTTTTACTTCCCCCACCCACAGCTTAGGCGAAACCTCTCCCCTGTCTGCCTCAAGAGTTAAAGAGCGTTGGCCTTGGCCATACATCCTCTCAGGAAAGGGTGCCTGTGTGATCACACCACTTCATCCTGAAGTCCAGCCGCACTGCCAGTGAAGACTGGAGACTTAATTGTCTGTTTCCTAAACTTAGTGGTCAAGGTGGTGATAAAACAGCTTCTACTTTAGCTAAAGATTATATGTTTTCACAAGTAAATCATATTAGCTACCCTATGGCTTCAAGAGAACGGCGTGTTTATATTTTGAATGGCCTTTTGAACTAGAATAGATATTTTGTGGTGCTACAGCAAACAAATCAGACTTCTAGCACTTTAGTAGCATGCTTACATTATCAAAATCCTCAGAGACAAGATACTGTGGTTGCTGTATTCTTGGTTTGAGTCAACTAAAATATTCAAAGCAAAGAACTGAAAACATCAGAATTGCACATGATTTTGTGAAAACATAAATTTCGGAATATTTTATATTCTTTTTTACGTTCAAAGCAATTGGAGACTGATACTATTTTATCAAAATACCTCTCACATCTATATACTTTTAGCCAGATAGATCCTTACACCAAAATGAAGCAGCTTTTTTCCCAGCCAGCAAATATTTTGACAATCAACTACAACTCTCATTAAACAAGTATTTCTTCCCACAGGCAGGTCTTTTGGCTCTCATGGGAAACCTTCTCACAGCAGCTAAAGTGTGATTTTGAAGGTAACAACATTCACTGCGCGTCATTTTGTCGGCAGTGATGGAAAACCCCGGATGGGCAGCTGAAAGAAAAAAGTAGGTCTGCTATGGTACGGAGTTTCTTCCTGATGAAGCCTGCTCATCTACATTGAGACTTTACCTCTAGGTCCCTCCTATGGTGATCGCACAAAGTATATTTGCTTGGTCAGTGAAAGGACACAGATGGATTGTCATTGATGTCCAGGGTGATAACTCATTGATCTATCCCAAATGCTACTGACAGCTCTGGGAGTCTTACAGTGTGTTTTCTGAGCCTCTACTTGTATGCTTGTTCATATTGTTTTGCATTGCTGCAGTCTGTTCAGGCAGCCGTGGTGCTCGGTACAGAGCACAGCTAGAAACATGACATAGCACTTCCTTCATTGTACACAGCGTTAGGTGCTAGACGAACACTGTGACAGGGTACGCATGTCAAAAATAGCATCTTATTTGTGTTTACAAAGAGCGTGTCCAGACTGTAGTCACTTTCTTTTGATATTTGTCCATTCTTTGGAAGTCACTGCGGTTTGGAAAGTGATTCTGGAATGGCTCAGTAACAGACACCTGAATGAAATCAGATGACTATGTATTCTTTTAATACTTGAAAATATTTTTTAATGTGATGAAGGTTCCTTCAGTTAGTGCTTTCATTGGTTTCTGGGTTTGCCCCAAGACACTTTAAGAAATGTTTTGGAAGTGTGACTAGCCAATTGGACAGCCAGGTTTCAAAATGTCACTTCACAAAGCAAAGCCATTGCCAATACTGAATGAACTTATGTTACCCCAATCACATGCACACATTTTCCTGGAATTGTAATTTTTCTTAAGTAATATTTCCCTAGCAGTGCAGGAAAGTATCCTAATGTGGTTTCTGAGTCACACGGCTAATTAAAGTGAAAAGTTTTGCCTGTGTGTATGGCACATTCTCTACATGCAACATGACATATGAGACAGTAACACGATGCAACTTTTTTGCAATTCAACCCGACTCAAATGGAATTCCCTCCCCAACTGCACGCAAATGGTGACCACACTGCAGTCGGTGACAATGAATTCTCAAAACTAACCCAGCGTGCTTCCCAGCTGAAAGCATGGCTCACACAAAGCCATCTTGACAATAAGGAGAGTGGTCACCCCTTTCCAAACCCATGTGGCGCCCACATTGGATGCCAAATCCCATGCGTTCAACTGAACATCTGTTGCCCTCAGTGTGACTCTGCCGAAGCGGCGAGGACCCTAGATGGCGTTCTACCACTAGCTGAGCGGTCACAGACTTGAAGTCACATTTGAGGGAAAATAGAAAAAATATGCAGATGTCCTTCAGGAATCTGAATTTTTCTTAATGCCAGCAAACTAAAATACTCTGCTCGGTTGTTCTGCCATTTATTGATACGGAAGCCCATATATAGCTCTTTCACAAGGACATTAAAAAAAAAAAAGCGAATTCTGTTTGGTCTTCCCATGAACAAATGGGATCCCTGCAGCTGTTGTGGGGGCACATAGCTTATTGTCCACGTTCTCCAAATCCCAACAAGGATTATGAAGATTTCCAAATGTGCTGGGGAGGTAGGGAGCAGGAGGAGAAGTAGGTAAGAGACTAGCACATAGTGGGAGGAATAAGGAATTCCTAAGGAATAAGAGTTTCTTTAGGAAAGGTCTCATACTGAGTTTACTTCCCTGAAGCAAAATATCTTGGGTCCTTTTTTCCCCCCAGCAAAGTCTTGGACTACATCTCAAAGCCAAGCCCAGAAACAGCAATTGCCAGCTTTGTAACTGGACTTACTTGTCTTGAGAGAAAGGTCTAAAAGAAACACAGATCCCAATCATTTTGTGATAGCTATAAAAACTACTGTACAAAGTTTTTGATGGGAATAAGAATAAACGAGTTATCACCTACAACAACTGTACCTCATTTATTTTTCCCAAATACTGATATGGTGTCCACAGGAGATAAGACACAAGTAAACCTTACTCAGCTCTTGTCTGGAGTAGGGACAGCAGTGATCAGAACAAAATTTGCAGACACAATGGCAGAGGTCTCACAAGCCAGAGTTTGCACCAGGGGTTTATTTTCCATTTTCAGGCAGGCTATTTCTCTGTTTGCCTCCTGTGGGAGCCCGCATCAGTACCACCACATCAGTGGTTTGAAACAATGCAAATGCCTGTGAGGGAGAAAGCACAAGTTGGCTACATAGGGCAGAAACAAGCAACACTCGCTGAGCCTTGCTTGTTTTGTTTGGCTTATGACCACAAATTAACAGAAAGTTGCTCCTCTGCCCTCTGAACCTGCCTTCATTTGGATTCACAGAGTTTCAGATATGGGCCACGGCTGATGTCAAAGTTTAATTAGCGCTGTCTTCATTTCATATAGCTGACTAATAGAATGAATTGCTTGAATGCTGCATCTCATTAATCTGATGTACTTTTCAGAGCTCTGCTCTATACTCAGACATTACAGTACTAGCTGAGACAGACTGGACTGGAACAGCAGCTGGGAGAGATTTTTTGGCTATTTCTCACGAGCAAGAACTGCTCATGATAAAGGAGCAGTGTGTTCGTAGTTTCCTTTCCAAATTGATAAGAGCCAAGGACGGATGCTGTGTGGCATGGCAACAATACAGAATTGTTCTCTTATCCTTCTCTGTACCTTGTAAAGGCAGTAGCAGATAAGTCAGAACAAATTGGCTTTCCTCACAACCTCGCCGATAGCTTCCCACCCCTGAAGGAAAAGCACAGATGATCATTTCTGCAGGAATGCGGCAAGTACATTTTCACACGTTTTTGGCTCATCGTGCCTATCAGAGATGGTAATCACAGAGAATCAAAAGCAGCAGTGACAAAGCTGGGATAATAAAGCACTTCTGAAAACCACAATTTCATAACCTTTATTGAAAAGAGTTTGCTAAGTTTGAAAGGAAGCTGGATGCGAGGATGAAAAGCCTAGTTTAAACAGAGGAATTGTATCCAACAACCTTTAGAGTTGCTTTTTCTGGAGGTTGAGCTGTTTGCTGTACTTCCAGGAGTTGCTTTTGAGGAAGATAACCCATGAGATAGAAGATTTGTTGGAATCTATCTTTTCTAGAAACTGAGCAACATTTGCAAGCAGTTATTAGACAGCTGTGTAGATCTATCTGAAAAACAGTGTCAGTCGTAATTACAGAGACAAAAGCTTATGTCCAGCTCTGCTGCTTAGGTTTCTTTGCAGAGCTCTGTCTGTTTTGGTTGTATAGACAGACAGAGTGCAGCTGGCTCTAGGAAGGGAGAGATGCAAAGAGCTTCCCGATTCCTTCCACTCACGGTGTGATGGCTCTCTGGTATTTCCATGCCTTCCCAGGGGCAAAACACTCTCCGCTTAGGTGGTCTGGGGGCTGAGGATCATGGCGAAGTGCTGTTTCACACTCACCACCAGACAGGGACTACACACCAGCTGGTTTTGGAAAGTGGCTTCCACCTCTGTCCAGCTCACAGTGGCAATACAAGACTGTTGAATCTAAGATCTGTTACAGCAAAAATGACCACTCAAGGCTGTATCACTGTTTAGTGCAGAAGTAAAAAAAGCTGTGGAAAAGGAGTGCGTGTAACAGAGAGCAGCCATGTTTACCTCCAGGGTTAAGCTTGACTAACCCCTCCGTCTTCTGGCCAGAAAGCAGATTTACCCCAAACCAGGACACTAGTTCAATGATACTCCTCTGGCCTATCAGCTGTGGGTTCCTCTCCAATGAACCAAAGGAGGGTTCCCCATGGGGACCTCTGCAAAAAGAAAAGGCTGTGAGTCTGTTATAACTTGGGCATGACCAGTTGTCCCTTTCTCTTGCCTTCCCCTTAGCACTTTATTAGTAACATAAGGGGCAGAATAGGGCAGGGAGCAATGAGACTCAAATTCTCAGAGATCAAGACCTTGCAGCCTCATTAGAGAGGCAGTTTTAGTGTTGGAAGGCAGGAGCAGTTCTGACAGATCATTGGCTTTTCTTGGAAAAAAAAAAAAATCACCTCAGCTCTGATGAATACAGGACATAGCTCTTTGCATCTAATTTTAAAATTCTGGAAAAAGTAGCCTATGTCTGTCATTGCTCTAGGAGAGGAAAAATGTGTGGGGGAGAGACAGGAAAAGAGATGGAGAAGTTTGCGGTTCCCTAGCTGAGGGGTTCCAAAATGTAAGAGACTGTCAGGACAAAACTTCAACAAGGAATTTTTTAAAGCATTTCCTGATGAAAATAATAATAATAATAATAATAATAATAATAATAATAATAATAATAATAATAATAATAATGCTTAGTCTTCAGAAAACCCATGTGGAAATGTAATTGTTCAATGAGCGTTGCATATGTCAGGCTGGCATCCTGAGCCGAGCAACTGGTGTGTGAGGCAAAGGGCTTGCTGCCAGCCTTGACGTGGGTTCAGCTAAGGAGCTCTGCCTGACACCTGCAAGGCTGCACTGTCCCAGTCTGAGGCTGCCCACCGCTTCCCATCATGAGACCGTTTTCCAGTTGCTTATAACACTGCCAGACGTTAGATGTGCAGGCTGAAACTTTCCACGCCAGATGTCTGCCTCAAAATGATTTTAATAATTTTTTTGCTTTCTCTGTCAAAATGGCTTGACCACAGTTGAGGATGAAGCTCCTTCTCTATCTGCGCAAAAACATTTTCTGGCAATCTCATCTTGGCAAACATCTGGCGTTTTCCTGCTGTGGATCACAGATGTGCAGTTTTGACACCTGATAAACCTTGGTTGGCCCAGATGTATCTACTGCTATCTCTGCAAAAACCCACCCAAAAATAAAAACCTCTGAGAGCGACGGCAGAGACCTGCCGGGGTTTAGCAGCTAGATGCTCAGCAGATGGGGCCTGTCCTGACCCCACTCCACTTGGGAGAGCAGCAGGACACGGGTGCAAGCCATCACAGGTCCAGCCCATGGGGCTGGGAGCAGAGGGCATGCCCTTCCTCTCCCTCAGGTCACGGGGGCTGGGCAACTAGGGAAGGGAAGCTGCCAGATGTGCCTGTGGAAGGGGAAGGAGATGAACACTGATGGAAGAGGGCAAGACCTGGCCAAGGAGGCTGAAAGCATCCGGGGAGACCAGAACTAGAAACTAGGCTCAGGAAAATGAAAGCCAGGAAGTTCTGACCACAGAGAGAAGCTAGGGATGGAGGAGGGAAGGGGAGACCATGGTCAGACATGACTGTAAAGCAAAAAGGTCCAGTAGGGCTGTCTCTGAGGAACTGGGACAGACCTTCTGAGGTCTGAGAGAGAAGCAGGACATCCCCACCCAGGAGGAAGCAAGTGGGAAGGAGGGCGGCACATGGAGAGCACAAACAGGACCCCGGCAGGGAAACCGAGACCCTGAGTCCTGGATGTGAGGGAACACTGGTCAAATGCTGAGACCAGAGCAGGTCGGTAATGGGGAGATGAAAGAGGAGCTGGGCCTGATGGGCAGGGGACAACCGGCCTTGATGTGCAAGTGGGGGGAAAAAGGGACTCCTGTAGCCAGCAGAGGATAGCATTTCTGAAGGGTTGGGAAAAGCCAAGCACAACAGAGACACTTGCTGAATCACAGCAGCCTTTTTAATATTCACTGCATTAATTAGGATATTTGAGGAAGGGGGATAAGGGAGTATTTAAATCCTTAGCCCCCAAAACTCTATCACATGATACCACACTAACACCACCTGATGGTTTAAACCATCAACAGGTTTAAAACTTCAGGTTTCCTGGGCAGAGCTCAGCTGGTTGACCTTATATAATGGGGCAAGAGCAGGTTGCTGGTGGTTAACCCTTCTTGGGTCTCACTAATTGCATATTACCTGCATCCTGACCTTGTGGTTTTTTTATCCAGGCAATACCGTCATTGATCTTCAGCAACTTTTTTAAAGTAAGGCATGATAAGTGAATGCAATACATCATTTCTGTGTTCTGCAAATTCAGTTTGAGGTGCAATCGGTGAGAACAGGCATAACCCTGTGTACCATTAAACACTGTAACATGAATGACTTTGTGTGGGGTATATCCACGTACATATACACACAAGCGCCCACAGGTCATACATGCTAAAACAGCACAGAAATCTAGCATACTATGTAAAACATTAAAAGAAAAATAATCAACAGCTTCACCAACAATCTCTGTCTACAAAGAAGGAGCCAGAACAAGTGGAAAACCATTTTTTTCCATGTGGCAATCAGTGGCCAATGCATGTCAAACACAGCCCTTTTTAGTGTGATCTGCACGATACCTTCAGGATTGTCTTGAAAACTAACAGTGGTTTGTTATTATGTACAGTAGTCTGTAGCTATGCTGGCTGCTCGAGAGTGGTAGCCAAATTAAAATGGAAACAATTACAGATGTACATACGTTGGATGGATAATGCTATCACAGTGAATAATCTATAAACCAGTTTAAATCAGCAAGAAGAACTCTTGCATTTATTCTAGGCAAAGTGGGTATGGTTTCAAAATTTAATTAAAAGACTAACTAGTGGTTTACTATTATGCTGAATAAACTTGTGTCCCATGTGAAGACAGAATTATCATCACTGCCAATTATACAATGGTTAGTATTCTGCATTAGAAAGCACTTTCTGATTTAAATAAGGTGATTCCTACATATAAGAAACCAGTGATTTGTCATGCAGTTCATAAAGGTAATGTATACAAGACTGATTACCCTGGTCCTAATGCCTTCAGAGCACTGATTGCTGAGGTTGTAAATTAAAAGCTTGTGAATGGTGAGCAGGCAAAGGGGTTAGTCATTAGTCATCCCGAGGCACACAGAGCTCACCACTGCTAACTTCTTGTGCTGGCAACAGCAGTCTGCAATTAAGCACAGAACTTAGCATTTCTTTTCTAAAACACAGGTCAACACGCAGCGCAGTTCACAAACTAGTGTGTGGTCATCTCTTGCAAGCGGGAGGTTTTCTGAACTGAAAACAAGAGTATTAGCTTGTTTTGCTTTGTTAGTGAAAAACAAATAATTTGTTCTGGACCACACACCGAATTAATCATTTTTGGACACGCTGCACATGCAGAAACTTGTTCCAGTTTTTGTTCTGATTTTTCTAAATGATTGTCCTGGATGTTCTCACATTGTCGCAGAGAGTCAGATCTGAAAAATCCTGCTCTCAAGGTGAGGCTTCAGCTTAAATTTTGTTGCATGCGTTATATCAGAAAAAAAGTTAATTCCCAGGCAATGTGCTCTGTTATCACTAGTTGCCGCTTATTTTAAAGTCCTGGATAACATCTCCTAATAAAACAAAAGAAAAACATTTCTCTGATTTCTGGCAAACAAGTGAACACATGTTTTTAGAGGAAAATTTTCAGTACCAGTATACTAATTCCTGCAATTCTAAATACCTGCAATTAAAAAGTCTCTTTAAAAGTATTCCAAATGCTCTGGCTTGCATTTTTGTTTAGATTTTGCCTTTATTTTTCATGACTGACACTAAAAGGTTAACTTAAGAACAAAGTATACAACAAGTACTTAATAATAACTAGTGAAAAGACAAAATATTAAACAGCAAATATGTATTGAACTTCTTTGTAGATTCTCCTCTATGGCTGCTAAACATTTGTGCAACTAAACCATCACAAAATAAACCCAAACACCAAAACAGCAAAAAGACCTCCACCTTGCACATTAAATGTATGTAATTCTGGAAATTTGAATTATTAAGAATGACAGTAAATAAAGATCACCTACCTTCACAGATCCATTCTCATAGTCAGATCCTTGCAGCAGATGTAGAAAAGAAACTATGAAAATATTCACAGTTGCCCACGGTTTGTACATTCTGATGTTTAAAATCCACAGGTTACTACGCAGTCGTCGTCATACAGCTAGAGGCGTCTGTTTCAAAATGCATTTCTCTATCAGCAATACAGAAAAGAAAAGCTTCCAGAATTTCTCTTATAAACTCACAAAGGATTCCAAATATCTGGCTCTTTACTGCTCAAAACAATTGTAAGTTCATCTAGAGAATGTCATTTCTCAGAGCAGATTTTAGATACACTTGAAAGAAAATCATGATAAGGATTTAAATAGATATGTATCTGTATATATACACATACATGCTCACAAGTGATCAGGTATGGCTTCCAGTTAATGAAGTTAATATATCTTCCATCGAGACACAAAGAGGCATTCAAAATCCATCTGTGGTCCAGAAAATGTAAGAAATCTGCTCTATTCTGTGCTCCGTGTTACAGCAGCCTTTTAAGATGGTAGCGTAGTGGCCAATGTTTTGAGCTCGAGAGCTGTAATCCAACTCTGTATTAAAACTTTTTTCACAACCTTCATGGAAGCTTGCAGAAGCATGTGTCTTAAATCTGATACAGACTTTGGCAGTAACACAGTCAAATTTTGGCTCTAATCCCATTTTGTCCCTACCAATAGCATAGCAGTTTTTAAACTAACTGATGCAATCTAGACTCCCATTATTTCAAAGAAGATTACCTGAAACATGAAACTTCAGCACACGTTCTTACACAGCACACATATTTTAAGTTACTCCTTTAAAAAAAAAGAGAGGGAGGGAAAGGAAAAGAGAAAGACTGACTTTCTTTAATGTGTTCTATCTTATGTGGCATAGGGTTTTCTGATGAGATTTTAATAAGGAAAGTTAAAAACTATTTTTCACAGCAATCAGGATTTTTAATGAATTTTTTTTTTAAATGAAAGCTCATGAAGCTACAGATATAAAAGGAAAAAATACATTTTTATTGCAGCAAAACACAATCATTATTTCTGCCCCAAGATATGCATGCATTTTCACTGTATATTTCCACTGTTTAAAACCAAAATGGAGACCTAACATTTAAAATTGTAACATAGACAAAGGCTCTGATAGTTATGCATGTTTAATCTGTACTCATATAATATATTGTGTTCAAGAGAGTAGTTCCATTTTCATATGGCTTAGGGTTTGCAGAATCAGACTCTACAGTTGTTAACGTAAAACAGTCACATACCTAATATTTCAGAGCACTGGTTTCCTACCTCTGACGTCCAAGCAGTAGCTCTCTTAAATGCAAGTCATGCTTCTGTAACTAACATTAGCTTGCATAATTTCTTCTTCAGTGTTCATCAGAAACGGAATTGGAGAGAAAATTATTTGAATCCAGTCTTTCTAGCTGTTGTCAGTTAACTGAGTCATTATGTTTCAAAAACGTATATGTAACTGTAATATTTTTCAGTTTTGTCTTTTGCCACTTGTTTTGTGAAAGCAATCTGTTTCTCATTTTTTGGAGAAAAGCCCACACTGGTTCGTACAAGGACAGCAGGAGTTTCACCTCTTGGAATTGGGTGTGAAAAAGCCTCTCTCTCTGAGTACCTGCTTCTGCCCCTCATACCTTCCCCGCAGCCAGGCTGCCTGCCCTATTCACACAGTTCCACAGGCCCCACAATACAAGGGACGTTCTGCGTCTGCACTGTAGTTTATCAGTGAAATATTTTAACTTTTTCATCCATCATTTTAAATTAACATATCATCTAATGCTTACGTGCTGTTACCTTGACCTCATTTAGTGTCTCCCTTTCCCTCCTGATACTAATACCCATCTCCTTGCAGGAGCTGAAAGCCTGCTAAAATAAATGAATATGCCTTAGCCTCGGAGGCACTGCTTCAGCATAAGGGATCAAATGAAAAATAACCACTATACTCTCAGGACTGCATGGTAATAACTTTCTATTGACCTGTAGTTAACTGGAGGGAGTACCTGGCCATCAACATCTCTCATTTATGGGATCACTGTTTGAAACACAGACCCAGATTCACAAAACAGGCAAGGAGCAATACATGCTCTCATGCCCTAAAGCCTGGTGAGTGGGATACTTACACGTCCTATCTCCAGCACAGTTAAAAGAATGATCTGTTCTGTTCCCCTGGCAGGGCTGGTGCAAAGTTTCACCAGCCAGACCAAGCACCTGGAGTGAGCCTTCCCTCTGGCCGTCAGCCAGACCGCTTCTGTCCTTCTCACAGGCATCACCTCTCCACTTCGTAAGTTGGCAGAAGCAAGGGAAAGCCCAGGAGCAGCACTGAGGTTTTTAAATACCAGCTATGGAATTTCTCCCATCAGCCCAGCGAGTGTTTAACTGCTTACATGAAGGAAAACAGCTTCAGTGGGGAGAGCGAAAAGCACCTGTGGTGGTATGTTCTGCAAACCAGCAAGGAACATTTCTGAGAACAAGAGCATAGCTCAGGTCTCTGCTCTAAATCAAGAAGGAAAGTGATTCAAACCCAACAGGTCTCACAATCTTAGCCTCACGTGAGCGTGGTGATTGCCTTTCTGCCCTTGCCAGACCCACAAACTGTACTTAAGGGACTCAGCAATCTAGCAGCAGAATATCAGGGCTGATTGTTTGGGAAATGTTGGAGGGAAACACCTCAGTAATATTTTGTGTGTGTTTTAGTTCATCACTGTTAATTACCAAATTCAACTCTGAATTACAAATACATTTGGAAAGACCAAACTTGTATTTTTCTCAAAGCAAACCATTCATCAGAAAAGTTCACCCACCTCTGGCTTCAGTGGGCTTTTTGGCAGGAAGGCTGAACTGACCCTCAGGCACTGGATCAAACTCCTTTACAAGAGCAAGTTAGACGCTGCAGGCAGAAGACAAGTCTCTCCCTTAGGACTCAAAGACTAGCAAAGAAGGAAAAAACCCTTTTGTCAACTGCAGAGGACTTTAAATTTTGCTCAAAGTTATTAGTGAAAGCAAAGACAAAGCAAGGAAAATCAGTTGATCGGACAGCAGAGGAACTCTGATGATGGATTTTTGGGAAGCAGCATTTTCACCTTCTGCACCGCTGTCGCTATTCTTTTCCCTGTTGCTCTTGTCTCTCTCCTCCAGTTCAGGATACAAATCAGTGCTCCCTCCAGCACTATCTCAGTCCTCCTCCTCACACAGCTTTCTTACCGTTTTTCCTGCCTACTGCTGCACTGGGAACAATTTAAATACTTTTGCGTTGGAGATTAAAACTCAAAAGTGTGTTGAGATTATATTGCAGGCTGCCTGCAACAGCAGTGAACAGACTTGCCGTCTGACCAGACACCTCCTAGGACTATGCCCTATGTTTTCATTTAATATATGAACACAAGTTAACAATACTCGCATTCTAGTTCCTTGTTTTATCTCAGTTTGCTATTGTAGAACCACCTGCTCAGTTCTGGGCATGGCTTGGATTTGTATTTCATTCAAAATCTAGCACGGTATAAAAAAGTACTTAAATAAAATTTACATGACTCTTTATATGACTCTACTTTTGTAACTGAATAAGCAGCTCCATTGACATCAACAAGGCTAAATACTGTGTAATAAACTGAGAATTCAAACATTTATGTCTCCTTTGGGTGAGCAGCTAATAGATTAATATTGTGGTGAATCAGCTCTTTGCAGGGAAAGCTTATAAATTTTGTTTAGTAAAGTCGATTTCAAATATTGATCAACATTGATGTCTCAAATGGGTGAACAATATGGATAAAAAGAAGTTTGGATCTATTTATCTGTAAACATTATGTATAATTTATTAAACGCTATTTTAAGCACAAGTCTTTATTCCAAAGTTACAGTCTCACATGCATTGCACAGAAACCCCGATTCACTGATTCCCATACTCTGTGTTTGTGATGGAAGAGAACCTCTAAAAGACCCAGATATTCCCAAGAATAGATTAATAATACGTTCTTGGTATTTTCCACTAATTTTTAAGATAGAATATGAAGACCAAGTGCAGTTTATTTACCAGAACTGCTTACCATGGCGCATTGCAGTCTCTGTACTTGGGCTTCACAGCAAATAAAGATAAAAAAGGCCAGTACAGATGACTAGAACTCAAAAAATAGCACCATATTAAGCTTACGCATTTCTTGCATGCACACATACCCAGGGAACAGAAGCATTTTTTGACAATGCTGAACAACTCATATTCTTCAAGCTGAAATTCTTTCAGGTGAGACAGTACATTCTTTCAGCTATCTGAAAATAACTTAGACCCACAGATAGGTCCAGACTAGTGTTACTATTTGCCAGACAAAACTAAGAGGGAAAAACACCTCAAACAAAAAACATCTTCATTTGGAGAAATGTAACAAAACACACAAGGAAGCTATTTCAGGCTTTTTAATGCAGGAGTAAACCATAAAACAGTAGGACTACTCAGATCACAGAAGGTTTGTGAGGGTATGCCCTAAATAAACTCCGACTGAACTGGTCAGTCTCAGATTGCAAAGTTAAAATTGGAGATCAATAAAGGCAGTTCTTTGCCTTTGCTTGAAATAAAGTATTATTTTACCAGCTATTTCGCACTTGAAAACTCTGCAAAATTTCAAGTTTCAGCATGGCACAATGTTCAGGGAAACAACATAATTCCCAATCAAGGTCATTAAGTAAGTATTTGTAAGATGATTCTATGAGCAGATCTGTACATTCCCCCTAAGTAATCCACACACAGAGGAACTTTTGTTTTCTTGAAAATTACATAGAAACAGAAAAAAATGGGTCAATTATGTCAAATATTGCAAACAAGAATCTAACTTAGATTTAATAAGACACTCATGACACAGCAATTATATGGCAATTAGAAGTCACTCAGTACACATCATTAAATTAGTTATCAAGTAAATATTAAATATTTTTTTCAATAAAGCACTGTTTAGTATAACGGCTACTGCCATCAGAAATTTCTATTGAATAGCAGCATGCCTGAAACATCACACTAAGTGCTAAGCTGGATTGGTAAAATTTAGAAAAATATGCAAAATCCAACCTGCAGAGTCTCAGATTCAGAGCATGACAAGACTCTGCCGAAGCTGTGCTAGGGAGTGATGGGGGCAGTGCCAACCAGCCACCACCAGAGCTGGCCCTCACGCCAGCCAGACTGCTGCTCCATCTCATAAGGTTACACTTTAGCTACCCTTAAATTAGATACCCTAATTGTCTACTTGCTGCGGCAAACCTGGAGCTCAGTGCAGGCTGAAAAACCTGCCTGAGAAGCGGGCCAACCCAACTCGGGGCTGTGCCTCTACGGCGCTCCGGGCTGTGGTGGCTAAACTGCTATCCATACCCAATCTAGCTAGCTTAAAGTTCACTGGGGAATGCGTACACAAGCTACAAACACACCCTTGGCTGAAGGGCAGGCGTACTCCCAGCTTTAGCAAATACCAACCACAATATCCACTGGTTCAGTTCTCAGCCGCGCCACGCTGCGGCCCAGCTCTGAGGAGGGATGCTGCTGTTAATGGCACGCAGCAAGGAGGGGCGCCGTCAGCAAAAGGCAGATAAAAATCACAAACAAATATTTTTGGTTGAACTTTTGAGTGATGAACACGCCTTTGAATTGCTCTGTCTTTGAAAGGCTCTGCCCCAACCTCATGAAGAGCACAGCCGCTTTGTTACCCTTCTCTAGTTCCCATTTATAATACCTAATGCCTGGAAAGATGGAAAACCACTGTGGGGATGGCTGCTGTGCTGAGCAACAGCTTTAGCTAGCCCAAGTATGAAGAAATTGGTATTTCTTTGGTTTCAGTGCTTCCTTTGCCTCTGTTTGTGCAACTCCAACTTCTAAAGAGCCTAACCTACACGGCCCCTGATCCAGAGAGCAAGACCTCTCTCTGGATTCCTGTAATTCATATTTATCTACAACAATGGGAGCTCTGTGTCTGCTTGTCTTCACATCCATCTGTGTTTACATAACTGTTAACGAGGGCACAACTGGAACGATAATCAAACTTTAATTACAGAGGCATGTAATAGCATTCACAAGCCTTAATTTCATTTGTGACTTTTATAAGTCCTCTCTTCTTTCTACAGAGAAATGAGGCAAGCGAAACAGAAAGGTAAAAGAGGTCTCAAGGTTAAGGAGAAGAAAGGGAAAGAAAAAAGTGGGAGGGAGGGGAGATGAGAAGAAGGAGAGGGAGGAGGAGGGAGAGAGGGAGATCTGACCAGGTGGCAGACGCCATCCTTCACATCTATTATTGTAGCAAGGGTCTTGCCTCCAGGCTGTGAGACACTGGGTGGCTGGTGTTTAAGTATGTCTGAGGGCCACTACCTTTTCAAGTCAGATGTCTGAAACAGCTCACCAAGCCAAGGAAGGAAGCAGACACCAAGAGGATGGATTCAACATCAACAGTTCAATGTCTAATTGAATCTGACGCTTCATCCTCTGCTACTATACAGTAAGAAAGAGAGGTATAACTGCAAAGCAGAGTGAGTATCCAGACTGCTGAATCCTGAATGGGTTGCAAGCAACACAGGTGAACTCGTGGGTGCTTGTGAAGAAGAAAATGATAATAGGTTCTCATTTTCTCCAGTACACGTGGTACTGTTGCTAAATCACCCTGGGACTTAAGGGTATGTGCAGCTTGCACCAACTTGTGTAACTGAATAGGCATTTGTTGTATTATGTACATCAAGCTGAGAATTTCTCAAGACAAAGATGTGACTGCAGATGACATCAACATCCTTAACCTTGCAGTCTCTGGGTAATGTCTTGAGCAAGGTAAAGAGCCTAATCTGCTCCTGCTGTACGCACACCTGTACTCCTGCTGCAATGGACAAGGTAGCACCAGCTGGCAATTACGCTTTGGTCAGAACAAGATGTTAGATATTTGCACGTGGAAGAGCAACAACACAGTTTGTACTTTAAATGTTTCCTTTCTTTCTCATCCAGTACTGTAGAGTCCTACAGCAATATGATTCAAGTGGCTGTGGGGCGGATGGTGGCAGCAGAACAGCTACAAGATATCAGGGAGGTCTGACCTTATAATGGTGAAAATAGCATCATAAAACATCTGTTAGATGAGAAAATACTCATCTAGTCTATTGACTGTTGCATTCTCAGAGGTCAAAGAGCAAATGCATGTTACAGGCCTGGTCAGTTAAAGCTGAATTCATGCAAGAATATTTTCTGAAGCAGTCCTTACCACAGGATTACCTTCACGTGATCCTGGAGAGCTTCACCCAACTCACCACAAATGTCCCTTGAGGTCGGAAGGCTTTGTGATAGAAGCGGAAAAATGCAACATTAGTTTCATCTTTGTACTTCAGACACCGGGCTAGGCTTCACCAACATAAGCAGTTGGTGGAACTGTAGGCATGACTTAGTCTATCATAACAGGACCATAGAAAAAAATAGTCTCACAACCAAATGTATTTACCTAAAATGTAAATTAGCCTTTGGCATTTTTCAAGACATTTTAATCATATCCAGTCTAGTCAAAAAAGTTCTTAGTTGAAAGTAATACAGAATACCTCAAGTTCAAGCACCTGGCCAGGTTCCAGGCCTCAGATGTTTCTTGCTTCCTAGTCCTGATGTCCTGTCAGGGAGATGAGGCCTTGAAATAAGCAGAAACAACCCCCTGGGAACACTTTCTGTGCCCAAGTCCCAAACTCTTGACCCAGTGGGTATGGCCAGAGTATACTGTGAAAACATCCTGGCCCTCAAGGCCAGCAAGGAACTCCAAGGCCAAGACAGAAACACAAGATAGCTTGAAGACACCTGTATTCACCCTCCCTGCCTCTCCCTGTCTTCATCGAAAACAAAGCAGCTTTTTTCAGGAACTTTGCACATTAAGAATCCCTTGAAACAGCTGCCTTCACCCAGCATTTCTCCCAAACTGAGACCCCCACTCCCTGTACAGATATTTTCACAAAAAAAAAAAAAGCAACAGATCAGAGATAACAGGCAGAGAAGTAGAAGTGAAGAGGTTCAGAGGAAGCAAATTTTGACACAAGTCCTGGGCAAACTGAAACCTCATTGTGGGAGGTATGACAGCAAGAGGGTGACAACGGAAGGGTTTATACATTTATTTTCTACAGGTGATTTCCTTGCTTGCTTCTGTAGCAGCCTGAAGCAACATCCTTGGAGCAATATATGCATATATAACAGATGCTCTGAGAACAAGTACAAGGTTCAGCATAATTGACTTTGCAGTGAACAACCTGAGAATATGCACACAGTGGTTTACAGTAACAACAAACCCTCGAAAGTTAATTTCAGGACTTATACTTATTTAAGAACACATTAGAGTAACAACTCAATAATCCAAAAATAAAACCCATCTGGTGCATCTTAGAGTTTGGGGATGAAATGTTTATTATTTACATTTGGTTTCACTGCTTTAACATTCACAAACGCTAGGCCGATAAAGGGGTAAATCAGCTCCCTGACATCAGCAGGGGAGAATTAATGATCTCTCTCTTGAGGATGTTTAGAGAAGTAAATGTATACTGTAAAGTATGTATATCACAAAGTTCATCTCTAGCTCTAATAGGGTGATTTTTTTCACACTTAAAACACAAAAGAACTTCTATGCTTTTCCAAGAAATCCGTGTTTCCTGTCTCTATTACATCCTATTGCTATCAATAATGTAGAAACATAAACACAGTTTGTCAACCTCACCCTGCACTTCCTATTGAAAAACAAAATAAAAGATTGCCTGGCCAACTGGCTTTTGTAAAGAGTTTTCATCCCCAAGTTGATAGTTCTACTCCAGTTCTGTCTGCCTGCATACCAAGATCAAATGAACACTTCAGGTCCATCATCATCTGGTCAGTCACTTATGTGAAACGATGTGCTTATCTCTAATGCCCATCCACTGCAGACATCAGCGTTCAAAAGACCGTGTACCACCAAGGCTTCACACTTATGTGAAACGATGTGCTTATCTCCATCCACTGCAGACATCAGCGTTCAGAAGGCCATGTACCACCAAGGCTTCTCAAAGGACAGGAGGAGTCCTGACACAGCTCAGAGAGCACACTGGAATTCGTTCATCTCTGAGCCTGCTGGTCTCACACCCAAGTAAAACCTATATTTTTATGCCTGCTGTTCCCCACATCTGCTCCCAAGTGTAAGATTCTTCAGCTGTGTTCAGATAACACAGAAAGCCAGATGGATCACCCACCAGGCATGGCGGTGCAGAGTAGAAAAGTTCACTTGGCCATATAAACCATACGGTTTTACACAGAGTATTATTTTATAATGTCACAACAGCTCTGAGAGACTTTTTCATCCATCTGGGAATTACTCTGTTGGTGGTATTTGAGGAATACACCATGAACTTAAGCCTCTAGCACTGCCTTTTGGCCAGGCTGTTCGTAAAAATAGCCTCTAGGCTCAGGAGGGCAGTCGGGGAACGGCAAGCAAGTCTATGTCATTTTAAAGAAAAGGGGAAAGACAAGAACCAAGTAAAATAGTAAGATATTCTTAAGTTCCTGACAACTGCTAGGTTAATCTTTAAATGCAGTGGAGAAATTTGATAGAAAAATTTCTAATATAAAAAGAACACTATTTAGATTCTGAAATGTCATTTACTTATTAAAAGTAAGAAATTTTTTAAAAAAGCAAAGAAAACAGGCAGACATGAGTCCAAAGGAAATTAAACCTTAATTAGATAAAAAAAATTAGGGAATATATCATGGCTGTGACAGGTTAAAAAACAGTAGCTAACTTAATATCAAATTTTCAACAAATTTTAAAACACTGCAAAAAATACATGATCTGTACCTAAACCTTCAACTTTCACTCTTGGGATGCCTTCACTTTGACAGAAAGCTCTTGAGGAATAAGGTCACTCCTTATCTGACAGGTACCAAATCTTAAAGAGCTAGAGATGTAGTAAAATATTTTCACGTTCTCAAAAGATAATTATCAATCTTCCATAAAAGACACTAAGAAGCAGATCTGAACCCAATAAGCAGTTTTTAATCATTTTTTTGTGGTATTGACTGGGAACTGAGGATACCTCTAGATTGTTAAATATGAATAGTCGGGAGTTTTGAGTATTGGATCTCTGCTCCTCCGCCCTAATTCATGGTTACCTTGCTCCCTAGCCCTATTTTGGACCATTCTGGTTAGCTTACTCCAAGGCAACACCCAGGTATGGTTCTGGCAATAGTTCATTCCAGAGATCTCTTTATCAATGACCAAGACTGTAGCAAGGGAATTCCCTGATTCCCCTCACACAGAGCTTTATGATAGTCTTCAAGCGGGCTTTGCATCTTCAAACATGCACAAGTGTCTTCCTGCCATGCCCCAAGGCATGGTGCCTACATAATTATGATCTAATAATTAAGTCATTAAGGATAATGATGTTTAAAAAGTCATAAAAAGGGGTAATTATGACTTAAAGCCGCAGGAACATCACATGGAGCTTAGAGAAGGTGTCTGGCCAAACACTACACAGCCCAGATTCAGCCAACCTGCTCATAAATACTAATCTGATGGGTTGGCCTGAAGCAATCTGGACATAAGTCTCTTGGCCTCAGGGAGAGGGCCAGTCCCTCTTTTATTCAACATTATACGAATAGTCCAAGGGACTCCCTGAGGCTTAGAAAATGTATGCTATTAGGAATGCTTTGTGCAGAACTCCATCTTCCATGACCTTTGATGCAAGCAACATTGACTTCCCTGATTGTAATTGTCTTCTGCTATTGAGGGACCAAAGCAAATACAGTAAACACATTTCAACAGATAATTACTTATGAATCCTTCTGCCAAGCTGGACTCCACGTTAAGAATATTTCTCCGGCATGTATGCCACCCCACCCACCGTTGTTCTGAATACAATAGAGCACTCAGCAGAAGAGGAAGCAGAACACAGCAAAAGAGGAGATGAGACAGACAGAGGATGAGAGAATCCCAACATGAGGTAGGTTCATCAGGACTTGTAGTGACTTAGGATGTCTACATTACTTCCCTAAAGGGACACTCTGTCTCCCCGTTACAGTCTCACCAGATGGTCCCCAAGACTGGAAAGGTAGGCAATACACAAGACAAACTCATCTGGAGGGTAGTTATCACATTAAGTGATACTATTAAGGCCTACTATTATTGTCCTATTGTCCTATTTTGGGAAAAAATAAGAACTTTCTTCTGGGCTACTTAAATTTTCAGAATTGAAAATGAAAAGAAAGTAATTTTCCTTCCACTTTCAAGCTAGATCTGTGCAGCCAGCCCTTTTTCAAACACTAGATATGAAGGATGGCCCATGTTGTTGCATGGACTATGGATAAGAATTGGCGAAATACTCTAGTACATGTTTTAAAATGCAGGAGAAGATGATACAAAGGAGAAGAGTGTGTAAAAAGTGGATAGTCCCATTCAAATAAGACCTTACATGACATACATTTCATTGTAAGCAGGGGACAGTCCCACAAGGTCTTCCCTGTCTCTCTGTATCCATTTAAGCCTTGAATATAATTTTCCAAAGCAACATATAGGACTTTATATGAAGTAATCTGCAATTTGGACATATCAACAGTGCCCTTTTAATAAAGGACAGATATACTTCCCAGAGAATTTATTTTCTGAGAATTCTGATTTACACATTGCTAGTACCGGTTAGCCAAATTACTGAACTTCTCATTTATATGACATCATTTTTCCTGTCCTCCCTTTTCTAAGGGATGGATGGAAACAGCAATGTTGTGATATGAAAAATCATTTGAAATTTCATATAAATGTAAATGTAGCTCCTATGGCCTGTTGCTGGTCTCTCAATTTCTGGCTTCACGGTTGAACGACAGAACTTTGACTATAACCCCAGACATTGAAGTCTATTTATAATACTGAAGAAAACTAGCTATATAAACCTAGATTATGTGTGTAAAATATGTTGCTATTTATACATAAAATGCTTACAAAAGAGTTGCAAAGTAGCATCAAAGACAATTACACAAATGTTCACAAGCAATTTTTCTGTTGCGTTACGAACCCTGTTATTTTTTGTAAATCAAAAAAGTTTCAAATGACAAAATACATTTTACTTGTCTTTCACTTATAAATACAGCCAAATCAGATAAGAAATATTTTCCATTGCTAACCTGGGCCAAGAATGCTAACTAACAGTACAGTTCATAAGGGTCTGACTGAAAATAGCTGTTCTAAATATGCGGTTAGATTAGCCTGTCTAAACATTTGTAAAAGCACAAGGAAAGCTCTCTGGAAAGGTTGTCTTTCATTTATTATCGTAATATTTTCATAGTGTATGACTTTTATTGGCTACTGCATTTAATCCCCATTGCGTCTGCTTCCCTTCTTCCAGTGATGAGGATTAAGCAATATTTCCAAGTATCTTGAGACATACAGACCAGACCAATTAAACTCCAGCATAAGTATTAAAACGCTGATTACTGCTTGTTCTTTTGGTTGGTAGTACTGAGCAGACTTACAGATTGTCCTAAATCTCTTAGCAAGGGAATTAGAACTGCAAACATGAACATGGAAAAGATGTGTCCCCATGTTCTGATCATCCTGATCATGCATTTATTGCATAGAGACTGTAGGAGAGGTAAGGAGTCAGACACTGCGATACAACATCTAGGTCGCTGCTGGAAAGCATATTGTCGGGGGCACAGCTTTTCCCCGCAGGTTTCTCTCGGTGGGTGGCCCTTGCAGTGCACAGGCGTGCAGCCCCGCTGAGATAAAAGGGCGGAGAGCACTGGGTCCTAAATCAGTTCCAGCAGGTGGCAAGACAGATCTGACAGATGACATTGAGCATGTAAATAATGATCTCGTAATATAAACCCGTTCTGTGGGCATTTTTCTTTAAAGCACAGCAGTGTCAGCAGTACTGGGAGGCTGAAGAGGAAATGAAAGCAGCAAGCTGTCAATCCACCGGCACGTTGTTCTGTTCAACCACAGCCTTTTGTTGGTTTTATTAAGAGCAGCATCTCACATATTTGCAAATCTTGTCATTTTGTCATTTGTCAGAATGCCATTTTCCGAAAGCTGAACAGAAGCTTTAAGAAGAGTCGAATACAGAGATTTACCAACAGACACACTGCCAGGCTTGGTGTGAATAAGGGGTGTCAGCACTGAAATAGCAAGACACAAAAATTAAGGTTACTGTACAGAGTTTTAAAAATTGTATAGAGAGGACTGCACTGAACTGGGCTGAGGGGTTTCACGGACTTGGACAGTGAGTGGCTCAGGCACAGATGCCTCTTTGGTTAGTGTCTGTAAGCCTCAGGTACAGTTGCCATCTAAGTAATGGATAATAAAAGCAGATATACAGACGTCGTCTTATTTCCAACCTCACAGACACAAATGAAGTAGTACAGACTCGGGGCGTTCTTAACACTGCTTTACAACTTGCTTGCGGTCAGCAAGGTGATTTTGGACAATGACCAGCTTCCCCAGGAGAGTTCAGCACCTCTTTCAAAGGCATTGTTAAGGGTACATTCGTACGTATGAGTAAGCCCTGTCAGAGAACTGCAGCTCTCTATACGCTGCTTCTTGGTTTTATGCGTATATGCCCACGCGCACGTGTACGTATGTGCTCTGAACCAGCACACCAGCGTAAATATCAAAGCAGTATTTCTAGCTTTGGCTGTGGGGTAACTAACAGTCTTGTGCATTGAAAATCTGAAGTCTAACTTAACCTCTGAAACTCCTTGTGCTAAGCCAAATCATACATTATCCGAGGGAGTTACTGGTACCTGAAACTGGATTTTTTTCCTCTAACTTTAGACTGCAGTGAGTCTAAGGTGACCAACTCAGGTATAGATGGATTCTGTCCTCAGGGCTGCAAGCAACTCCTTCAAATGTCCTTCAGCCGTGTAGTGCAATTAGAGAGTTTTCCAGAGGCATTTTTCTTCTGCTTCTCGTATACTGCCTGGAAAATATCATTTTTTTAGAAACATTTTAAATTACTATGCCAAATAAGCCAATGACTTCCCACTTCTTACAGTATTCAGAAAGTATCCCATCTGGGGTTGTTGGTTCATCTGAACTGAAACATTTCAACCCCGTGTTCTTCTTTGCTCAAGGTGAATGAGGTCTTCCAAAATTTTCTGCAGGTCCCTTAGGCTTTTAGATGCACTGCCTGTTTCTTAAATAACTCCTAACCCCCCTTTCTGCCTTAGTTGCTATCATGTAGCATTAACCTCTAGCAAAGGATTTCCCTCTAGATCAGTTTACTCCGTATTTGATTCAATCTCTTTCTTTTGGCATAATATATTGCTTTCATCTTCAGAAGCTTCCCTCCGTTATTAACGGGATTTGTTTCGCAGTCACACCTTAACCATGGAGGTTGCAGCAGGGATTACTTAAAAGTAAGGAAACAGCTTTTGTTCTGGATTGAACTATGCTGCACTAGAGCTGGGAGAATAATTACATTTAGTAGAAGATGTGGGTTACTATCTGAGATGTATAGTAGTTTTACTGGAGATACTATACTGAATATTACATATGCAATAATGTAATTAATAATTCCAATACTCCACAACTGGTGTATGTTTTCTAATGTTAGCAGGCTTTAGAAGGACTTTCTTTTCAATTATTAATCAGATTCTTAAGTGTGGTGTGTCCTTTGTGTTGTTCTATGCTTTGCTCTTCAATGCAGCCAAGTTAATATTGCTATCAAATTATTGCTTTGCACTACAAGGATTTTAGTGTGTCAAATTTTCAGTGAGTACCACAGTGAGAAACATTCATATGTTAATAATACACATACGCTCGCTAACTACTAACAAGCTAATAAACATCACATTTCCTTTTTTGGGAGCTGCTACTGTATCAGGAATATATCTGCAGTATATCAGCTGATAGGTATCTTGCTAAATTATGCTGACCACATTTTCTACATTCTTTTCACTTACCGTGTGCAGGTTCTTGGTGATCACCTCTGACAGCAGTGAGAGAGGTGCAGTACTTAAGTTCTGAAATTCTCAAAAATGTCATCTCTTTTATTCTGTACCTTCCAAATCCTTATTTTTCCCCTTCCATCTATTCTTTTATGCTTCCACTTAATGATTTATAAAAATGAAGTGATACCTCAAGTAATTTTCTTTTATGTTTTTTTTTCTAGCTCCCACACTTTTAAGGCTAGAAATACATTATTATGGAAATGTCCATGATCCTTTCAAAATAACTTCACTCCGTCTGCAGTTGGCTCCTAAATCAAGGCCTGATTCCTAAATAACACTACAGACTCTAAATCCCTCACCCAGTCCCTCGTTTATGAACATCTGTTTACACTGGGTCTAACCCACTTCTATCATGCTTACCTAACAAATTGATTTTGGATGCCACACAATGTGCTCCTCAAGCCAAACTGCAGACTGTTGGTTTTGGCTTGGTATGGTTGGCTGATACCATTCTCCAGAGTGACAGAAGAGTGTTAAGTCAGCTCAGATCTTCAAGGATGGTATTACCCTAGACAACAGTACAGTATCCTCCCAAAGGATTTATTCTTAGAAAGGTACTTCAGGTTAAAGAAACATCTTCCAACTTCCCTATCAGATGAACAGCACTGTTGATGATGAAAATTGAAAGGACTTGACATATTTGTTTTGCATGGGATTGCTTAACGATTTTGCATTTCTCTCACCTTGAGCAACGACAATAAATCAGCCTTATCTGGTTTTGCTTATATTTGTGGTTTTGTTATCTGCAGTTTTAAATCATCGTAAGTTAACTGCAAACTATGATATTTTAACTGCAAAGAGTTAGGAAAGTCTTCTCACCATAAGTTTTAAAATTTATGGAAGCATGTTCAGTGCTTTTAGATATTTAAAGAAATTATTTCTAAAATCCCTCAAATCCTGGAACTAGATTTTACAGGACATTGTTCACTGAAGAGTGCTTCTGGCAAATGGAAAGCAAAATACTTCTTCCCTTCAATACACCAGGTCCACCATCAAAAGTAACAAACGTGCCAAAAATACTGCAAGAGTGATAAAAAACATAGGGAAAACTTTGGAAGCATGTTCAGTGCTTTTAGATATTTAAAGAAATTATTTCTAAAATCCCTCAAATCCTGGAACTAGATTTTACAGGACATTGTTCACTGAAGAGTGCTTCTGGCAAATGGAAAGCAAAATACTTCTTCCCTTCAATACACCAGGTCCACCATCAAAAGTAACAAACGTGCCAAAAATACTGCAAGAGTGATAAAAAACATAGGGAAAACTTAAGACAAAATGTAAAAAAAAAAAAAAAAATAAATCACCATGCTGTGAAGCTGCACTACAAAGAACAATTGGGATGCAATTTCTTTTTAGACATTGTAGCCAAAATAACAATAGTTTTAGCTAGAAAATGCAAAAGAGCCTAATAAGAAACTATCAATGAAACAAAACTTTACACTTTTTTCAGGTTTTGCTAAAGTAACATATTGCACCAATTCTCACTGAGCTTTTTTTTAAGCAATCTTTTTTGGATGTGGTAGTGCACAGAGACAGAAGCAGCACAGGGTGAGTATTCTTAAAAATGAGGGTACGTACCTGTTGTTAAGTTCAAAATCACCATGACATTGAACTGACCTCAGAAACAACAGGTCAAAAGTGACTTTTTTTATGGCAACTAGAATACTACTCAGCTACCTCCAGTTACTGCATTTGTGCATTCACAGAGGGCTGGCTTAGAAACCCCAGTTCTACGTACAAATGTACATGGAAACTTCATTATGCAAGAAGAGATAAGCAAGTGTATTTGTGGTTAAAGTGATCTGCTAAATCAGAGCCACCTAACTCATTCATGACCACAAGGTCATTCATGGATAGCCAGGTTACTCTGACCCTTTGCTAAATTTAACATATTTGCTCAATAGGTTCCTGTTACTCCACATGCTATGACCACCTCCAGTCATTCTCCTGGCAATTCAAAGCCAAGATCTGGTATGCTGATTACAGCAACTGAGTACAGTCCTCACCGCTCAACTACAGGTCTATTCATACACACCCGTATGATGCATACAATGTGTAATTTGGGTGATTCACAAGGCCCAGGTTCCCATCCTTATTTTTCTTCTAATATGTAAGCAATTTGTAACCTATGCCCATAAAGACAAGACAGTTCATTGGTGGTGTTACATGCTTGTAATGCTTGATATTATCTTCTCCCTCATCTGCCCTTTTTACATGAAAGCAGCTAACAAATATGTCTTGTACTGCAAATAAGATCAGTTTCTTATGCAAATCAAATCCACTGCAATAGGTAATAGTGAGTTCCCTTTTATGCAGCTAGCAGGGAGTAATGAGTTACAAATGTGAACGAAGTAGGCGGTGCTGAGATTCTGCTAATCCTGAGGGCAACCCTTGACTGCTGTGACTAGTGCACGGTGTGTGGACTACTGTTCCCGAGGGGAGGGCTTATCAGATGGGGGAGGGCCGCAGGATGTGATCCCCGGTTCTCTCCAAGCCAGGTGGAATGTATTGCCTTCAAACACCCACACTGGCCTCTGCTGCTCTCATGCTGTGCGGAAATATATGCTGTCTTAAAAGCAAAATCACTGACCAGCTGCTTAACTCTTAGATGTATCTAGTTTAAAGGAATCACCCAGGCAATTAAAAAAACTAGTTCCCTGAAAACTCATCTCTAACGGATGTGTGTCTCTCTTTATTTATTGTTTCCACTTACCCCAATGGGAATTATCTGATGCTGATGAAGTGTGACTTCTGAGTGATATTTTCCCTCTGGTTTTAAGGTACCTGCAACACCCTCTCTCACAGGGACAGGAGGAGTGGAGTTCATATTGCTTTCTTCCTCAGTAAAGGGCTCTTAATAGAGCCTCCATCCCTGCCTGTTTGTAGGAAGTTTGCATTATGACTTACATAATTGTTTGTGAGCTATCTCCTTCAGTCCCTCTGTTTGAAACTGGCCAGACTACTATGAACTGACTGACACCAAAGGTGCTTTCCACGTAGTAAAAGTCTTCCCTTACTACCTAAAAGAAATGCAAAGAAGATAGTGTTTGCAATGCATCGTTTGCCTATATTTTTAGATACTTCAGACTGAAGTAAACATACATTGCAATCCTACACTGTTTCTCTTTCAAAGTCTGCCTGTAGTAGATTTATGCGTGAAAACATCTGATTACCATTAACATCTGTAATTAATCTTCTGATTTCAGTCTGACGATTAACAAATCTACAGAAGCCAAATAAAGAAGGAACAATGAAATAACACATTTGAAATACCACATGAAAAATGATACTGTCTGAGCTGTGTTTAATTCCTTCTCCCAAATCCCTACTCATTCATCTGCCTTCACATTAATGCAGCGGGTATGTATGAAAGCATTTGGAATGCCTCCTCATTTACAAGTTTGTACAGCTGACAACATCACTTTTGCTTCTTTTTTTAACACTCACCAAGTGGAACTGTTCTTAATTAGTGGTAATTAGGCACCCTTCATTCACCAAAGCCATCAAAGGCCCAAACTCTCACCTGAGGGTTTTTTGAACCATCAGAGAACCCAAATGTTATTCCTGGAAATAAAAGGGCGTGCTTTTCTATAAAGAAGACAAAATTTCTTCCCTCACCAAGCCCATCACCAGTTGAAACAAAGAAGTTCAGTCCTCTTGCTGATATCTTTGACCTTTCATTACTCAGAAAGCAATGAAAACCTTACAAAATCAGCTCCAGTGTTAATCCATGGTTACCCTTCCAAGGGACCAAATTCTTTCCAGACAAGTCACCTCTAGACAATAACCAGTATCTTCCCATTCTTCAGTCCAACACATCAAAAACTCACTTACCAGGCTGGGATAACATCTTCCAGTTCCTGTTGATTTTTAGTCAGTGGAATTTGATCTGATCTTGCGTGGTCTTTTACATCAATAGAGATATTGTGCTTCCATATACTGGAACCCAGCTCCCATCAAGCACTGTGCTGCTCTGTCCTGGAAGTAGAATTTGGGAAAAGGTAACTGCCTTTTTTGATATGTTTCCAAACAGTGAGGATGTAGAACATTGCAAAAATAAGAAGTTTTTCACCCTATAAAGATGAAATTCTTTATCCTTTTATGAATAACACCCAATTTATTACATTCCTCTTCTTCTCCCACTTTCCTCCTCCCTCAAAAATTGGTAAGTTTCTTACCTTTTAGAAAGCAGCATGTGCTTGACTTCTTTGTCCATCTTGAAGTCTTGTACTTGCATGTGGCTAAGGAAGAAGCAGGGAAAGAAAATATTGTTTACATATTTGGAAGCTGGTTTGTAAGAAGATGTATAGGACCATTATTGAAAAGCAGTTTGCTTTCCTTTGTTCCTCAGGAGTTAGCTGTTACATCCTAGATAAATGGAGTAGTAGTTCAGAGTTGAGGAAGATTTCTACATTAGTAACATTATGGCTGCAGTTAACAGATGCAATAATGGCAGCTGTATAAACAAAATGTGGAAATGCAGAAAAAGAAAAGTCCATTGTAAAAGACAAAGCCAAAATATCAAGCAGAGGTAGAGCAGTTTGAAGTTGATGTTTAGAACAATTCCTCAGGTACACTGAGCAGAAGTATGTAACATCCATCTCAAAGGAAGAAGGTCATGGACAGTTGCATCTCCTTTCTGCTTGACATCTCCAGCACAACATCATTTTTCTCTGTATTTTCTAAGTATTTATGTACCTATGAACTCTTCAGAAGACAAGAGGGAATTTGAAAAAGGAGATAAATTCATAGCATTTACAGAGACATGACTTGTTGCTACCACCATTCACATAGTGAAGTAAATTAAGGGAAACGTAGAAAAAATAAAATTTTAAGCAATATTACCCTGCACTGGAAATACTATGCTTGTATTCAGAGGTTACAGGCAAAGCAGAGAAATTGACACCCTTGGACTGATACTCACTGGCAAATGCTGGTGTTCAGAGGGTTACATCCCACTGTTTTATAACAAAAAGATTCTTCATGGGAATCAATAGCAATCATGAAATCTTATCCATGCAAGTGATGTGACTAGAACTTGAATAAGTAAAACCAATGAAAATATCCACTAGGAACAGCAACACAGTAAAATAATTTTTCCAGTGGGTGTTTACTTGGCTTACCCTTATTTGGAAATATTTCTAGTTAAGAGGCAATTCCAGATGTACAAAAGAAAAGCCTTTCATTTCCCTCCCTCCGCCGAATAAAAAGACAGTGTGAGTGCATTTAAGTTAGACGTTTAAGTTTTCCAAAATATACATCAGTCCTCCCTAAAAGAAAAGCAATGAGGATTCTTTGGAACTTCCTGCACTATTGTATAACAGCCCCGAGGCGCTCCTGCGTTCATCTCTCTGCAGCCGAATAGAAGAAGCCCAGCTAGTCACTGGGAGGGACCGTCGTATTATTAGGCCATTCAGCAGTAATGAGCAGGGTTAGGAGGTCAGCAGAAATCTGCATAGGTTGAAACGCTGACAGACATTTTTCTATCACCTTTTCCTCAGTGGAATGCTGCTGCTGGATTTGATCACCTTGCAATCCTGGTACAGCTTTTTTTCTTTTCAAAGTTAACAATTAAGAGATTATTCCTGGAAAAGTTGCTGCTGAGCTCATGTCCTTTTTTGAAAATCGACAAAGAGAAGAAAAAGAAAATCCTCAAGACGAATTGAACTGCCTTAATGGAGAATTACATTTCTTCTTAAGAATCCTAAAAAGGTCTAAAAAGTTGTTCGTGCAACTTTTCGGGGAGCCGTCAAGGCATTATTGTTTTATCCCCATGCTATTCTGCAATATATTTTCCTCAAAGGATTCCTCGCAGACCACAGGTGGCTTCACAAGACAGTGCTCTGTCCGTGCGCAGCAAGAAGGAGAAGCTGATACTGAACTGGCCACAAACGCCTGGGTGATTGCCAAGCAGGAGGACTGTCATCCTCTGTGCTCACAGGCACTATTCATGTATATCACATTATCACAGATATGATCTTTCCAGGTCTCTGCTGACTGACTTCAGCTACTTATACTTCTGTTTGACCGGAAAGTTACCTGTCCATAAACAGACCAAAGGGAGGTCCATGGGTGCCAGGCTGCCCGGCAGTTATTGGACACGTGCAAGATACCATCTTTCAGCAGAGACTCTGTATTGTGCCTGGGCAGGACAGCCTGGACTCTCTGACCAGACAGTGACAATTTCCTGAACTAAGTTATGCACTTGGTCATATCGCAGTTGCTTTGAGTTGACTTTTCCATCAAATATTTCATCAAAATACTGCAGCGATAATTTTACTGAAATCACAAAACCAAAATAACAGCCTGCTTCTTGTAGATAACTTCTTGTAGACCTTGCCTGCAGTACACTATTTATTTATAGACAGCAGATAAAAATGAAGTAAATTGAGTTTAAAATTCACAGTGGCAATGCTCTGTGAAACTTAGACTTAATCTAGTACTGCTAACATACAATAAGTGTATGCAATGCATTCCAGTGCTATTAGGTAGGTTTTGTTATTTTTCAAAATACGTAAACAACTGAATTATGCCTGTCTACTTTTTCCATTAAAAAAAAAAAAAAAAGAAAAAAAAAGAGTGCCCACAAAGATAGAGATTTCAGAAAGGTTCTGGGTTTCAAAGCCTCAAAAGATGAGAATTTACTAAAAAACAACACAGTGCTATTTCATTATTCTGATAATAAAGTGGTGTATCCCATTCACCTGGCTTTTTCAGTGGGTGAAGTTCAGACACTAAAGGTGAGCAGAAATGCTCATTGAAACTTTGGAAAAAGACACTGGAAAAGACTCAGTGAAACAATCCAAAACATACCAATAGCTTGAATGATCTGAAGTATTCATTTTCGAATGCATTTATAGCTGATGGAGAGAAACAGGCACTTCACAGGGCTATTCATCTTCTCTTAAACAACAAAAATACATCTGTGAACATAAGCCTAAAAATCTGTTGACGTACCGCAAGGAGCATCTAGGGCGACCAGCTCTGCAGCAGATGCCTCTGCTATGGACTTCTAAAGTTAGGGCATCCTAGGAGTTTTACTGGGTGTTTTACATCTGAGCCTGGTCTACATGCATTTAAAGGGAAGTTTCACAATGGAAAACAATAAAGAAACCAGGAAAAAAGACTTAGGAGGAATTAGACTGAACATCTGCTTTACAGCACAGAATAGATCACAGAATCACAGTCTCTGAGGTCGGAAGGGACCTCTGGAGACTGCCGAGGCAGGAGCAGCTACTGCCATGCTCAGGAACATGTGCTGTCAGATTTCAAGTATCTCAAGGATGGAGAATCCAGCACTGGATTCTGGGCAACACAGAATTTGGGCAACTTGTTCCAGTTCATACAGTGGTCATTTACATCATGGCATCAACATAAGACAAGACAAGGAGACAGAACCATTCCTCGCCCTGCAGAAAAAGGGGTTAGAGATTACCTAAATGTACAGAGTATGGAAAAATATCAGAAATTGTCTGACATAGCCTTTTTTTTTTTTTAACTGAGAATTTCTAGGTTTGTCACATAATTAATCTTTTTTTTTTCCTGTTGCTCATGGGACAGTCATTAAATCAGTATATCCTCATCATTCATATTTAAAATAGAAAAGGCCTATTCTGATACTATTTAATGTACCTGCAGCCTAGTTAGCTCTAAATTGCTTGCTGATTAACACATTTTATTACACACTCTAAGACTTAATTTAACACGGAGACCAAGGACAGGCAGACTTGCACTTTTTAAGAGTGAGAACTTCTACAGTGAAAACACCAGAAGGGTAGGCTGTAGTCTTACAGGTCCCCTTTCATGCAAAGAGGTATGTTTCCTTCTCCTGTGCCTCATACAGGAGGCTTTCCAGAGCATTTTGGGGGGGACGAGGATGATTGACAGGCTTTTCACCGCAGACAACTGCCTCTGTCTGCCTTGGTCTTGGAGTGCCACTCTAAACTGGGGGAGTCTGCCAAGGAACAGAAGAGGCCACAGGGCACCCTGGGTCCAGGCAGATGGGGGGCTGCATACCTCCTGAGCAAGTATTAAATAGGGTTAAAAATTCAAGCTCTTTGACGTTCTTTTCCTTCTTGTAATTTTACCAATACAATCTCTGCCACCACCACTAGATAGTTCCCTAATTAAGGACTGAACCAGTTGAGGAACTGGCCCTTAGCAGGCAGTCTCACATTGTAACCAAATGCACAGTCTCAAAACATGCATATCAGAACTAAACTAAACTTATAAATGCCATTTCTGAAATGAAGAATTACCTACACTGTATGCCCTTCAAAGAGTTTCCATTCAGAAGTCTTTAATTTTATCACCCCTAACATTCTTTCCTTCCTTTCCTGGGTTTTATTTGTAAATGTGTCCTTAATTATAAGAAAAAAAAACACATTACAACACATAAGCTACACAGCCTATTGAAATCACAGCTGCTCCAACAGGGAGCCACTGGAGTTTCTAGCACAAGTATGAGAGGCAAGAATGTGTATGTCCACACTAAAATCCCCTTTCACACATTAGAACTCATCTACCAACTTTTTTTAATATGTGCATTTTATTGCCAAACTGAACCAAAATATAAAAAGTGAAATAAAGGAGAGAGGCTGAAACAGAGTGGGGTCTGCATACCAGAGCAGTCATAAATTTTTCGACATGTGGTTTCAAATGTATCCATAACTATTTTACAATCATATTTTAAAAGATGTTTTTATTTAATGTTTTTCTTCAAGCTTGCTCTGTTTTTTAGTTTCTACAGGGTATTGTGTTTAATTTCCTGACCCAATTATAATTTGCAACTAAGGTATGAAACACTATGTCTTAAGACATTATAAAAAATAAATTAGTCTTCCTTACCGGTCTTTTTCTTCTAGTAATAGTTGTTTCCTGACAGAATAAAGAAACCATAGTTTGCATCCAGATACTGTATTAGGTAGAGCTATTCATAATTCCAGGAACACTATAAGCTGTGCAGTCAGAGATTTTTGGATGGGGATCAGCCAAGATTTTCTCCATTGTTTCTTGTTGAAATGCCCTGTATTGGACAGACCCACTTTTTAACAGCTGCTTCTATGGGTCTCACTCAGATCCAGTCAATGCATCTTCTAAAATAATTGCTGTTTGTTAAGTAAACTGTAAGGTGATAATCATCTGTGCTTTTTTTTGATTCACATATTACAGCACAAACTTTATTTTACCTGACACGTTAGTTCACCTACCTTTGTTTTTCTGTTGTACATCTCATCCTTCAAGTCTTTCCCCTTCTCCCCTTCTCCTCCCCTCAGCGTTAATGAATTGTAATCCAAATATGCCATTCCATAACCATTCTCTCTTTTTAATTCCTCTCTGTTCTTTAAGCTTCATGCCCAACTGTACTCAAGCAGCTCTGCAGTAACGTAACATCTGGGCCTACAGACATCGACCACATGCAGCTCTGCTCTGCCACATCCTGTAAAAATCCAAAATAAAAAGACTGCAAGTCCTAGAGGACTTATAGTGTGGCTTCATCTTACTTTTGGATAAAGATCAGCATGGAAGAATGGCGGAGTAAAGGAATCAATAAGACAATCTGGTGATGACAGGCAGTGGCCTCAGCACAACCTCAAGTTATTATCAAGCTTGCTGTAGGCAACCTAGCAAAGCAAGTTCTTATGAAGAGATTTAGAAATGCAGATTTCCCTAAATAACTGTAATAATAAACAGAGATGAATTTTAAAATGGTGCATGAGAATGTATCTAAACATACAGCAGATAAAGAAATAAATGTGGGGTGAAGGCAAAGATGGCCAAGGTAACCTTTAGTTTTATTCATGTTTATTTTTACTTCTCTTAGGACAGATCATTGTAACCTTATTTTGGTGACTGTCATTCTCCCGTTGCTTTCTGCTCTCTGTTTTTGCAACGGATATCCTTTCTTGCCAAGATCACAGCCTATCAGTTGCATCTGAAAGATCAAAACCTCTCTTTGCACATAGAACTCCTTCAGTTAAACATAATTTCACGACAGTTCACAATTTTTCCTATGTAGATACAAATGCAAAATTGTTGCCTCAGATTATAGGCTGTTTCAGGCAGATCACATTTGTGTGATTCTATGAAGTGCAGAAAACACTTTGGACAGCTAAAAAAACTTCTACAATCAAGAAGAAATTTCACACTGGAGACAGTATTCAAGGACTGCAAGCCAGTGGCATGATGGTGGGAAGAGTGAGAAGGAAAAAATCTATTTCATTTTTAAGAGCAATATCAACCTCCAAGTCAATAATTTCCTGGCAATTAATGACCAGACGGATTAAGATCTGCTCCAGATGTCCATTAAATGCCAGGAAATAGCCAACTCGTTGGCCATTAGTGCTTAAAACACCATTAGGCTACTGCTCTTCATTAGTCACATTCACATGATGTTACTATGCACTGAGAATATGAATGCAGCAGTAAACCTTAGTTTGAAAAGACACCAGAACAGAACAAAAATAGCGCTGAAATAGATGCATAGTTTCACTTATGCAGGGCTATACTGCCGCTAGAACCCTAAGACTGTGATGCTTACGGAAATCACTGTCAGCAATATAAGCCTCCACACGCTAATCCACTTAATGTGCCTTCTCTTATGTCCTGAAAAGACCACCCCAAAGGGTGAAAGGTTAGTCTCCATGCCAAATCAACTGATGGTTTCCCTGCTAAGATGTCCAAAAAAGTATGTGACTGTCGAGATTAGGTTACTTGACCAGTATTAACAGGACTAAGACAAAAATTCCAAGGTGTAGAAAGCACAGCCATTTAGTTTTAGGGTACATAAACACACACACACACACACACACACACATGTTAGCATATTCAAGGAGAGACTAAAATTTCTTCCAAACAATCTCTTAACACTATAGTTTACTGTAGTTTAGTTTACGTATAGTTTACTATATGTACTATAGTTTATACATACTCTACTATGATTTATATATATTTTACTATGGTATATATAGTTTACTATAGAGCTATGTTTTTTGAGGCATGTACTGTATATACATACAACTACTCCTAACTATTGATGAAAAAAAAAGTGTAGTAAGACTAACTGGTGAACCCATAATTAATTTGAGCCTCATTTATCATAAAATCTCCGAAGTTAAAGCTAGATCATTAATCTGTCTTTGAAAATATTTTTCTAATTCTTTTTATGTATGTGAAGAAACATATGAATATCTATGAGCTGAAAAGGGAATAATTTGTGAAGTTATAAGTTGAACAATTGTAAAAAAATAACATGTTAATATCACCAATGCAAAATAACTAAAAGGTAGCAGAATTAAGGAGAGCTGTCGTCAAAAGAACAGTGCATGCACCTAGAGCTGTATTAGTTTTACTATTTTTAACAAAAGATACAAATACTGCTGCTTAAAGTCACCTGCCAGTCCTTTTCCAAAAGAGAGAGGAAGGACAGTCTCACTGTCTCTTTGCCAACTTTAGATAGCATTTTTGCAACACATTTTACACAAAGGCCATATTAAACCTTACCTTGGAAAGATAACACTAGTGAAGAACTCACAAGTTTTTCTGCAAAATTAAACATCACTGTTCACTTGGTGCTGGTGCTTCAAGGCTTTCCCACTGCCACCTACAGGGCTAATGCCCTATATTTAATTTTCCGTTAGGTTTGTATCCCAAATATGCTAAAATTCATTTCCATCACATGCTGCAGATGTGTTAAATATTTGGAGAGGGCTTGTTCCACTGGGGCAAAGCTGTCTTCTTGAAAAAAAGAGGATGTTTTTATTACTTTCTTCCTTTCTCTTCATTGTTTTGCTACAGTAGATTATATCTTTAATATGTTTGCTGAGTTCTGCAATTCAAAATAAGCCAATTAATTAAAAGAAAAAAGAAATTAAAGGTGGTGAAGTGAGTAACCTCAAAATCACCAAAGATCCTCAGGTGCTTTCTGAAGCACAGAAAAAAAGAAGGAAAGAAATCCACCTCCCCTATCCCCCACAAGAAATCATTCTAAAAGTGCCTGAAAAGAGATGGTTTGTAAAGGAGGAGTGAAAGAACCTTTAGTAATGTGAACATGTGTAAATTAGGAATTCTGAATATGACTATTGCGAGCTCTTAAGTTAATCAGTCAATGAATGAGGAAGACTATTGAAAGGGTACAGGAACAACTGGGACTGGCAAGCAGGCTGGGTAGTCACGAAGTGGAATCTTAACACCTTAATTATAGATTCTGTCAAGCTGCCTGTCTTCACAGACATCCTGAAAACCCATAGTGCAGCCACAGTATGCTATCACAGCCCGTTAATTTAACACAGCATTTGGCTGCCACTTACCAGTCCATAGTGAACTGTGGAATCCAGGTTGCCTCTTTTATGCACGTGGGGAGCTGCCCCTCAGGACATGAGAGAAAGTTCTGGATGACATGCTTAGGACAAAATGGGACAGTTGGAGAGGGCAGGATTTCTTTTACTCCATGCACTCTGCATTGGTATGCTAGTATCAAAATAATTTCAAACAACAAGATCAGAACAGGCTTCTGAATGCCCGACATAGCAATGACTTATCATGCCCAGATGTACTAGACAATTTTTTGTCTAGTTACTTGTTCTAGTGATTTATATGCTTTTCTTCTGTATGTGCCCTGCTAGGCCTGTTCTGGTGAGCCATCAACTGGTTTACTCACTACTTGATTACCTCATCCCTTTTTTAGCAAACAAGAGTCCCTGCCAATTACAGGGTACAGATGTCCTACAGAGTTTAATACCAAAGAAGTAGAAAATGTTCCTCTGTGCACAGGCAAGAGCAACGCCAGAAACTTTATTTTTATAATGAGGAATTATGACTTAAGTTCCAGCTTTGAAGAAGTTAGACATAAAGTTGTATCTGAGTGTCACCTGCCTCAAGGCAGGCATTATACACAGAATATTCTCTTCGTCTGTTGATGGCAAAATATCTGCTGACTTCAGGAGGGCGAGAATTTCACTCCAAAATCTTTCAGGTAAAGTAATTTGTATCATTAGGAGTGCTAATATGGGGAAAACCTGGCAACAATATTTTCCCAGTTGATTTTTTTGACAATAACATAAAATATTGATTTGCGTACACTGGTCACTGTGTGACTGAGTATCCCTTCAAGGATGCTTATGTGAGGATAGTTTGCAAAATAGCAAGCTGCAATAAAAGGGTGGTTCTGAAAAGAGCACTGTGGACAGCAAGTCAGGAGATCAGGCTCTATATCCAGCCCTTCTGCCAATTATCTGGCTGGGTAGACACCTCCTTATCTATTAATGGACCTAATAACTGGTGTAGTGTCCCTCATTTTCCCCCCTATTATATCATGTTTTCCAAGCATTTTTCCCATTACTGGCTGAAGATATGCGAAAGAGAAGTGAATGGTAAAAGAAAAAGAGAAGGTTTCCTCCCTTTTTTATTAGGGAGGGAAAAAAAAAAAAACAACAGAAAAAACACTCCTACCACATGGACCCACTACGTTCTTGCCAGAGGGCAGTAAATGTCAACACTGTAGTATATTTCCTGCTTTGAAAATGAACCAGTTTAATTCAGAGCTATTAAACTTCACAGCAGTGGTAACCCCTTCCTGTGTGTTGTCTTTCTGTTGGGCCACTCTCTTAAATCATTCAACGCTGCTGCCTGCTAGAGACTGAATCCTCAACAAACGAAACTACCCCTGCAGTCAGATTTCTGTAATAAGGCTATGCTTTGATTGGAGCCTTCCTTCTTTCCCCAGGGATGAGTTAACCTCATAAAAATGCATATCCTGCCCACATGTTTGTTTGCTCTCATTTATTTCTTCCTTAATACTAATAGCAAGATCATTGAGCAAACAAACTACTGAGCCTGGGTATAAATACCCACCCTTCAATGGCCATTTGTCAAAGGTGATCAAGGCCATCCCACAATTCATGCTCCACTCGCAGGCCGGGCAGCTGCTGTTTTTCTTGTGTTGGTTCAAAGACACCCATTGAGAACAAGCATCTGGTATCAGAGAGGGAGCAGGGACATGAAATCTGAACAGTATGAGCAGACAAAAGTCTGAGGAGTTTTTTAAATCTGTCTACAAATTCTTCTGTGCTCTGCCCGGTACAGATAGTAAAATCCTTATTGGGAATGTAGCTATCAATGTAACCATGACTGCCTACCACTAAAGGTTGTGTTCAACACCACCTGAATTTAGATCTGGTAGTGCAGACTCTATCTGTACCCTACTCATCAACATCCAGGGGATTGTGGAGCAAGAAAGGGAAAGGTCATCTATAAAAGAGCTTGGTGCAAAATCATGGTCTTATTCTCTATTTTGTAATAAAATGTTATAGATGAAGTTGCACAGACCACGATCATCTGAGAGGTAAGCAGACAAAGTGCTTGTCCTCGAAGTCAAAACAAATGACCTCGTAGATGTCACAGCCACTAATTGTTCAACATCCTGTAGCTGCGCACAGGCACTGTCCCCTGAGGAAAGACTGAGACATAATGCACCTTATCACTACCTTGTTAAAAAAAAAAAAATAAAAAGGACTATAAAAGCAAACATACAAGGCAAATGTAACGCAACCAAAACATAACAATTCCTGTTACCTTTGCAGGTTTGTCCGCTGTTAATTCCTCACTACTTTTCCCCTTAAAGGATCTCTAACACAGAGCTCATGCTTTCTTTGGTATTTAAGGATTTAGATTTGCACTGACTCTGACAATGACCCTGGTTTTTGTGGGAGTTTTTGGGGGTTAAACAGAAGTCTCAGTCACAACAGGAAAGGTACCAACATCATCCAACTGGAAATGTGCTGCCAGCTTGAACAAAAAGCTCAAGGGGACTGAGCTGTTCCCAATGCATCTTTCCCACAGACAAGGGGAAGTGTCACAGCTGCAGAGCAATAAGAAGCCTGTGCTTAACCATCGCACACAAGAGAACCCATGAAAAACTGAGAGGCATCTGATTACAATGTTAGTAGTAGATATAGATATGTTATTTCAATATACATTAGTCTTCTCTTTCTCTCATAAAGGTTATTATTAATAAAGATAATAAAACCACAGAGCTGTCTATCTCTGCAAAATAGATAAACAGGGATAAAAATGAAGGAGCTACATATGACTGCCTTATGTCATGCAGCAAGGGTGCCTGGAATGAGCTTATGTCGGTAATGTGATGTTCAATTTTAGGGAGTTATTAACCGGTGATGGTTAGTTAATAAACATTAATTCAGTCCTTCCACTGAGACTACAGTCTACATTGCAATGGCCTTATCAACTGTGAAAAATGCAAAAGGCCATGTGCACTTTTTTTTTAAACTGAGTCAAAGCAATGATTATCTTCTGGCAAAGAAAGTCTCCCATGGCACTTGTACTGAAAAAACTGGCTCCATTCTGTTGGTAACAAATAGTTGACTCGTATCTTGATTTGCTGAATTCTTTATAAGCTCCAGGACATGTCTCTGTGGCCCCCAAAATACTGGCACAGCAGTCAGAAAGCAGTAAGATTTTGTTTTGGATGGACAAAACAGCATCAAAATTTGGCTTTAAAGAAAAACCAAGTAGTCTACTCCCTCATGTTAAGTCTACAGGACCTGGCAACATTGTCTGCAGAAGGGAAGAAGCCAGAGAAGGCAACGTTCTTCACCTTGGTGGCGAGGCTTTCTTTAAACTCTCTTTTAGTGGCATACACCAAATCCACAAAGAACAGGATTTCCCGAGCTTTACCTGCTCATGGGTCATCCTCATGAGAATTTTTTTAAAATACGTTCATAGTGGTGGCAGCAGCAGCTCCAGTTCTGTGTCCGGGGCCTGTGAAAGTGTGTGGGGAAACAAGTTTCCAGCCATATCTCACACACTCGTATGTGAAGCAGGAGGTGGCAGTGGCTCCAACAGCCCCTCCAGACCATCCACCATTAGCTAGCACAGGAAGAGGTATTTGGGTAGCGCTTTGAAGGGGCATCTGTAATGCCACCAACAGCTATACCTCAGGTGGCAAGTGACCTGTAGAAAGGTATGCCTTGGGCATAAGAAATGAGAGCCTTCCCGTTCTCTCTGTTCTGTCGCAGCACAGGGTAAAACAGGCAACTAAAGCTCCTCCTCTCTACTAATATCAGGAAGCAGTCTCATTTGATAAAAAGCGGCTGTATAAAACGCAGACATCTGCATCTAAGCTACTTCCTGGGGTCAACAGGACTGATTCAGCTCCAGCTAAAGCGGAAATCTAAATTAAAAATAAAATCTTTACCTTCACCAGTGACAGCTAAGACCTTTAAAACCAGGTGAAATAATTCCACTCTGCATTTCCAGAAAACTGTCATACAGCATCAATCCCAGAGTTCTCCTGTTCAACATCCATCTGTGATTTTTGAAATTTCAGTTGCATCGTTTTCTTCCCCTTTCTGGAAACACATACTTGATTCACCTGGCAAGAGGAACCATAAATCTCCCCCGACTCTACTTGCTTTTTTGGCATATTTGCAGTAGTTCACACAGACAGAGTGTATTTACACAAATGGCAGAAGGAAAACCCTTCTGCATGCATATAAGTGGAAGCCTCGGCTATGAACAGTGTTTCTACTGTATTACTCTATGAGTTCCTGATTTTGCACATCTTGAACTCAGCTGCACCTTCTGTCTTTCAGCACTACGTTCGTTGTTTCTTCATGACTGCTTTCTGTCAGAAATACAAGATTAGTGGATTAAAAGAATGCAGCAAATACCAGATAGCAATCTGCCTTACAAAATCTCACTTGCAAAATTAATGTGAGCCAGCTAGCATGAAAATGGTCATGTGGACTGAAAAAATCCATGAACATAAGCAAAGGGTAATGATAAATAGCTAAGTACAGAGGTCAGGGGATACAGCTAATGGAAGATTGAGGGATCACTGTAGTCAGGTTTTATTTAAAGTATGCAATTAGGATCAGGAAAAGTAAGGGAATACCACATAAATGTAATTTTGAAATGTTACTAAACCAGGAGAAATCATGCAAAGAGGCTTTGATCAAAAGCAGAGGGTGAGATCTTGATGAAACCAAGTCTGGGAGAAATATACATCCAGGGGAAAGGAAATAATCTGAAAAACTGCTGTATACGATAAGAAGAAGGAGACACAGTAACACTGCTGCTGAATGGCACAAACAGGTAATAGGAATAGCAAAGTAGAGAGACCTTCATATTACAGCATTGTACCCAAGATGACTCAAGATGCAATTTGGAGTTCCATGGGCAGAGAGATCCCCTAGTGCAGATCACACACACACCCCCACACACACACATACCCCGATGCGCTTACTGGGACACTGCTGGGGCACCGAAGGACTGGGAGAGGGAGGCAGGTGATCGAGATTGTGGTTTCTCCAGGTTCCTTTCCCTCCACATCCATCAGTACCAACTGCATCATGTATGCTCTGTCTCTGGATGGGGCAGCAGCCATGAGGATTTGTGGCCCCACTGTAAGTATACGGCTTCTGCTACTGCAGACTGTCCTCGTTTTGGGGCCTGAGCTCTCTAGTGCTGAAAATCAGAGCATTCAGGGGAAAAAAAAAGGTCTCTGAAAAATGAGACCTGGGGAATGAAAGCAGACCCTACTGGAAGAAAGAGCACAGTCCTAAAACTGTTAAGGCTTTGTATACGTAACATAGGAAGAAACACCAGTATTTGCTAGCAGGCGATACACCATTTCACTGTACTTAATTCTCATGGTATTTACTATTTTTAATGCTCCAGGTCCTGAAATGTAGTTATGCAACAATCTCTGATTATTTTTTTTTTAATGTAAACTGTAACATTTATTAACTTTTTTTTTTTTTAATCTGCCTGAAGACCTGGTTCCAAATTTCAATTGATAGTAATGTCATATAAGTTTTTAAAACAGCTATAGGTACTGGGACTAACAGGATGAGATCACAAAAGAAAATAAATTATAAGGGTATTGGGAAGGTGCCAAATAAGGTTGTGCACCATTAAGGTTATATGATTAAGGACCTTGTCAGTGCCAACAGGGATAACACATTAGGGAGAGAGCAATAAACAAGAACATACCGAGACACAAAACTGGTAGACAAGGCATGAGAGAGGCAATGTCAAAGACCAAAGGTCTCCAGTCATTGGTTGATGGGCCATTGAGAAATTACAGGCCTAGGTTTGGAAAAGGCCAATCTGGGCTTTGTAACTGATAAGAAGATGGAAACAAGAGGAACAGAAGGATTTGGGGGGTCAGTGGGACTATGCCAAACTTAAGGAATGTTTAGGGAAGTGGACTGGGGTGGAACAGAGAGGGAAGAGGCAGAAAAGTGTATAAAAGGGGCCAGCTGCATGCAAAACATTGCTGCTCAGTATGCTTGTATGACTGAGCCCTGTGTCTGATCACCACAGTCTGTCCTATCTGCTTATTAAATCTTTTCTTCACTCAATCAAAATACTTTTTCCTCTCTGCCCTCCTGTTACAGGACACTGGTCGTGTAGACACTGACAGGTCTAGCATGGCCTTTCAAGACTTGCTCTTGTGGGAGACCCACGTCAAGAGCCATAATGGTTCATAACTGAAATGTAAGGCCAGAGAACACCCCTAAAGCATTCCTAAGCTCACGGTCCATGCTAGGATTTTAACTGTGGCTGCACTTTAAGGGAAGGGTGGGACACCCCATTTATCCCTTGCTATATCCGGCATCCAGGTTCTCTGCCCTGTGTAGGTGCTCTGGCATTGAGCCAACAACTGAGAGGACAGATGGCAGTGAAAGCAAGCTGAACACACCCTACAAGAAGAGACAATATGGGAATAGTGACAAGCTGCTGTGGATTGCTTCAATGACTTGAAGAAAGACAGAAATTTAGGAACAAGCAACAACGAAGTCTCCACAGTAGAGGCTGGAGACCAAAAGCCATACCTGCACAATTCCCTTTGCAAAAAAGAATTTGACAGTTTAGTTAAAAATCATCATAAATTAAGTTGTCATTTAAACATACTACTGCCCTAAACATAGATCATTCAGGGACATGCAGTTGTTTTTTCTCTTTTGTCAGAATAGGGGTTTTGGCAAGCACTCACTCATCTATCTGTCCAGCATTCTGGATGTAGCAATAGACCCTGATCTTGTAATTTGTCCTTTTAGCTACCATTTGTCTATTCCCACAACTAATGAGGTGATCATTACATCCTCACTGCATCATTGCTAGAAGAAATTTAGCTGCCTAGAATTATAAGACTGCTAGTTGGTTTTGCTCCTTTAAAGAGAGGAGAGGTCATAAAAAACTTGGATATACTTTTGGAAACTGCAATTGAAGGCCAGTGCTTATGATCATTAATACAATCAATGCTCTGATTCACAACCTTCTACCAGACAACAGCTGCAGACTGTAGGACTTATTGTTTGGTACAATGATCACAGAGTTAAAACGGCCAAGGCCTCAAGCTCTTACCAAAACATTCTTCCATTTTTGAAATTTTTCTTGCCTTACCCTACCTTTCTTTCCTAAAGCATATGAAGGAATCAAAATCCTTAGATTGTCTTTTGTGGTCATTACAATGGTCTCTTCATCTTCTCACCATGAACCCTGCTTTAACACTTAAAAACACTTTTACAGATTGTATTAGTTTAAAAAAAGGGCCACGGGGCTGACCTGTTTTGCTTAGCACCATCTCCTTGGGCCATGTTATCAGTCCAGTCTATTCAATACCTATTCTCTCTACTGAAATTGTTTTTCAGAAAGACTGCCATCAGATGTGTGTTTTTAAGCATGAAGCCAGCAATGGTAAAACCTTTCTTGCAGAAAAAGTATAAACACAGATTGGCAGTATTTCTTGGGGGACTGTCCATCCCTAAAATCCTGGTTCTTTCCGAATGTTTTAGTCTTTCTGCGGTTGAGTCTTCTGTGGTTAAAGGAATCCTGCCTAATTATCTACCAGTAACACAGAAGGCATCAAATACTTTCTCTAGCCTAGCCAGCTTGCTTATTTCAAAAGGCATCATTTTTGAAAAAAATTCAATCACAGCATTTCATATGATCTGCATATGTGCAAGCCTGTGACTTGTTACACACCCAGCTGAAGTTTTAAAGTTAAGAGCCTTGTAAGTCCAATCAGACTACCTAGATAATAAAGAAGAGATACTTCTCAGTGTGATCAAGGCTGCACAGCATCTTGCAGGTGCCTATTTCTCTTCATTGATAAAGGCTATAAGTATAAGCATTGCTTAATAGAGGCAGTAAGGAAAAAAAATTGAAATGCATCCGAAAAAAATTGAAATGCATCCAGGCCTATCTTTTATTTTACTACATTTTCAGAGACAATCTCAAACTCTTTCACCTAGAAGTAATCCAGCATCCACTCCTATACTGCATCTCTTCAGAGCAGTTCTGGCTCCTGCTGTTTTGGTGGCATGACCTTACTATAAATTCCTATTTATTGTAGCATCAGATGCAAATATCTCCAGACTTGCAGCAGAGATACATCTATTTTCATTATCCCTAGTATTTCTAAATATGCTGCAGTCAGGTAAATACTCTGTTTGGGATACAAGAAAAAATATATTTGTTGCAATACTGGTAAATCAGGATATAATTCCCAAATGAAAGATAAGTGCCTTCATATCTAGCAGTTCTTTTGTGCACAAAGGAATTTCTGGCTGCAGTGTCTTCTACTTGCAGAATGCTGTGCATCAGTCTTACAAGTACTTTTCTTAGGTAAATTCACTGAATGGCATGAACTCTGTGCTATGAGACAATGCTCTATAATTTTGAGTTTCTGCTTTTAGTCATGGAACTTAAATATTGTTGAGCTGGTATGAAAAAACTGGACTTCAGGGTAAAGGTATGTGTTGGGACAGCATCCACAAATAATAGAAAGAGGTTTACAGAACAAATAGAAAAATACAGTAACACTTTGTGAAAGATGGCCCAGGAGACACCTCATTCATAAGATGAATGCCTCTGACGGGATTCCTAGCACTTCCTTTAAAGCTACTCAACAAAAAATCCCATCTATCATCCATAACACTCTTGATATCCAGTGAAAAAAGCCTGGCCTTTTTTTTGCCCCCTCTGTGTACACTTTTACTATGCTCCATAGACTGCTTGGAGAGGAAAAAGTTTGCTGTGCCAAGTACAGTTTGCAACAGAAAAATTGGATCCCTTCTGATCCACAGTCCCCAGTATACTAGTTCATTTTTGCCTATCAGAAACATTTTAGAACAGCCAAAAAAAGCTAAACATTCCTGAAACTGTTGATGCTTTTTCTTCTCTTCATTTATCTGTCTGCAATTACAGATGGAACCCATTACCACCCACTTCCTCAGTTAGGAAATGGTTCCTCTGTACACTTTGTACGGCTCCTCAGCTGCTCTGGGTGCATTTATCCAGACAATTATGAGTGAATTCTGTCCCCACTGCAAGCGAGTCAAATGTAAGCCAGCTATGGAGCAGATGTGTTACGGATAAAGTCATGGATACCTGCAGATAAGCCTAGTGAAAAAATAAATTACCTGAGCTTGAGCATAGCACCAAGCTATGCAGTGCAGCTCCCCTGCCCAAACCTGATCCGGCTCACACGTCCCATGGACAGAAGCTCACATCTGTCTGTAAACACTGTGTAGATGTGCCCCTCTATACCATGCACTTGTAAGCGGAGACTTGCTAGATAAGATGGCCATGGTACCCTGTTATTTACATGTATATGGTTTATTTCTTTCAACACTGCAGTGTTTACATCCAGCCTAACAGTAGCCTCCTAAAAACTACACATCAGCCCTACACTTTTACGTAAAAGTTTTGCTGCCTAACTTTCTGTAAAGGCAGTGAAGATAGAGAAGCACCTGGGCAGTTAGTTTATCTGTTCTGAAGAACATGTGTGAAATAGAGGGCGACACTTCTTTTTACATTAGTTACACACGATTTTCAGATGTTACACTAATTTCTGTAGAGCCTTGCATGCTTTACAGGAAAAGTACAAAACTGACAAGTTTCCTGACTGAATTTCTCTTATTCAACCTCGCTGAACCACAGGCAAGAACAGTAAGATGCAGGCAGTTATTCAGGACACCAAAAGTTATCACAGAAAGTTTCATCTTGATGGAATGGGAAGGAGGAAAACAATAGGATTTGCTAGTGTGTGGTGCAGTGAGCACATTTCCATACATATGCTATTTATTTTTCACAGAACCTCTTTCTAATCCCGCAGGCTCTCTCCTCTAAAGCCGTTCCTTGAATGGGCACCTGGACTGAACTCCCCTTGGGAAGGGGAATGCCAAATAGACATGTGTTTCTCACAGAGACGCCTGCCTGCTCTTGACTTGCTACAGAGCTGGCTGTCGGGTTGAAAGGAGGGGATGAATGCAGAAGCCAAGGTTCAGGTTGAAGCTGGGAGCAGGAGAGTGGGCTCACCAGTTCCCTGCGTGGGCACCTGCAAGCTGCCCTGCAAGCTTTGTTTTTCCTTCCCAACCTTCTCTGATGAAAACATCCTGCTGGTTCACAGAAAAGACAAAAACTCAGTTTTCTTTGATAAAGCACTTTCCTACAGATCACAAAGACACTCTTCCTTACCTAAACCTTGTATCTGAAGAAACTGCTTCTCTGTTCCATCTACTTCTAGATCTGCATGTAATCAAACCCTAATAACCTATTGCATTCTAATACCAAAATTATGAGTGAAAATAAGCAGTTTGACTCATACACGTTCAAAACCTCTTGCTCCAAAGATGGGAAAGATTGAATTATTTCTTTTTAATCATTCAGAAACAGGAAGTAAAACATGAAACAAAACCACTTTTCTTTGTGCTTTTATTCTTTCAACACAAGGCACACTTTGCTACAACAAAATTACTAGGATAGGAAATTACATAAGCAGGTGAACTTAAAAAATACTATTTTTTTTGCCATTGTTTATTTTTTTCCATTTCATACTAACTAGTACTCCACAGAAATTTTCCAAGACAAGTTTCTATTTGACCAGTCATTTGGAAAAAAAATGTGGATTTTTTTTCTGTTTTTAACAACAAAATAAATAAGGTCTCTGTCTTTCTGATGCACCTAACTTTCATTACTATGAGCTACAAGTATGTATTAGGAAGAAAATCTCTCCTGAGGCTTAGTGAAAGGGAATTTATACTTCTGACATATATTTAATTTATACGTCTTAAATACACTGCAGATCTTCTAATCTGAACACTAATATGAATATTTACATTGTCTATAAACAGCCTTCATACTTCTTAAGGAAAGCAAAAGCATGTAAAAAAACATAAAGGAGTGTTTGACATGAGATGGTTGTGCCACCATCCAGCGGGTTGTTGACAGGTGGGAGAAATGAGCCGGCAGGAACCTCATGAAGCTCAACAAGGTGAAGTGAAAAGTCCTGCAGCTGAGGAGGAACAACCCCAGGCACCAGTATATGCTGGGGGCCACCCAGCTGGAGAGCAGCTTTGCACAGAAAGACCTGGGGTCCTGGTGGAAACCAAACAGGCCGTGAACCAGTGATGTGCCCTTATGGCAATAAAAGCCAATGGTGTCCTGGGCTACATTAAGAGTAGTATTGCCCACAGGTTGAGGGAGGTGATCCATGCCCTCTACTCAGCACTGGTGAGACACATCTGGAGTGGTGGGTCCACTTGATCTTCTAATCTGAACACTAATATGGGAAGAAAATCTCTCCTGAGGCTCAGTGAAAGGGAATTTATACTTCTGACATATATTTAATTTATACGTCTTAAATACACTGCAGATCTTCTAATCTGAACACTAATATGGGAAGAAAATCTCTCCTGAGGCTCAGTGAAAGGGAATTTATACTTCTGACATATATTTAATTTATACGTCTTAAATACACTGCAGATCTTCTAATCTGAACACTAATATGGGAAGAAAATCTCTCCTGAGGCTCAGTGAAAGGGAATTTATACTTCTGACATATATTTAATTTATACGTCTTAAATACACTGCAGATCTTCTAATCTGAACACTAATATGAATATTTACATTGTCTATAAACAGCCTTCATACTTCTTAAGGAAAGCAAAAGCATGTAAAAAAACATAAAGGAGTGTTTGACATGAGATGGTTGTGCCACCATCCAGCGGGTTGTTGACAGGTGGGAGAAATGAGCCGGCAGGAACCTCATGAAGCTCAACAAGGTGAAGTGAAAAGTCCTGCAGCTGAGGAGGAACAACCCCAGGCACCAGTATATGCTGGGGGCCACCCAGCTGGAGAGCAGCTTTGCACAGAAAGACCTGGGGTCCTGGTGGAAACCAAACAGGCCGTGAACCAGTGATGTGCCCTTATGGCAATAAAAGCCAATGGTGTCCTGGGCTACATTAAGAGTAGTATTGCCCACAGGTTGAGGGAGGTGATCCATGCCCTCTACTCAGCACTGGTGAGACACATCTGGAGTGGTGGGTCCACTTCTGGGCTCCCCAGTACAAGAGAGACAGACATACTGGAGTGAGTGCAGCAGGGTGCAACAGAGATGATCAAGGGATTGGAGCATCGGACGTAAGAGAATAGGCTGGCAGAGCTGGGATCGTTTCGCCTGGAGAAGGCTCAGGAGGGATCTCACCAATGTGTACAAAAGCCTGATGAAAGCATGTCAAAAAGAGCCAAACTCTTTTCACCAGTATCCAGTGATGGGACAGGAGGCAAATGGGCACAAACTGAAATGCAAGAAACTTTGTTTAAACATAAGAAAAAAAAAACCTGTTTTCCTGTAAGAGTGATAGCGCACTGGAGCAGGTCTCCATCATTGGAGGTATTCAAAACACAACAGGACGCAACCCTAGCAACCTGCTCTGCATGAGCCTGCTTTGAGCAGGGGCATTGGTCTAAAACATCTCCAGTGGTGCCTTCCAACCTTAACCACTCTGTGATTCTGTGTTTCTGTAAGGGGTATTTATGCTGAAACTATAGTCAAACACATCTGGATTTTACTTAGTGTGAAAACTACGGTCATCAGTTTTATCTTTACAAGCTTCAGGAACAGCTTGTTTAACAAAGGGAAAAAATACATGTCAAATTGAAGGAATTAAGGTCACCATGTCTTAAAGTAGAAAAATTGTAATGTTTCTCTTTATACAGCTATGCCAATAGGACAGAACTTTGTTGATGTGGTAGCAGCAGATCACCTTCCTCTGTGCTTCCTAATGGTCTGTGCCATCAGTTTTCACAGGTAGAAAAGGACTGAAAAGTTGTCATTGGGACCCCTTTTCCTTGTATTTAAGTGACAACATAAAGGATAACATCATGCAGAACTAGGCCTCTTTTTGCAGTCTGCTTCCTGCACTTCCCTGGTACCCAGCAGCCAGTAGAGTGCTCCTCCATACCAGAGGAACACAACTACTAGTATTTCATTAAAGTAGTTTAGTTTCTTTTCAACTCACAAGTCCCTCTGTCCTTTATTTTCTTTTCCTCCTACTCTGAAGGGAAAAAGGTTAAAGAGAGCATCTGTCATTTATTCAGTGGCCAGTCCAGCCCAAACGATGACATCATACCACCTACCTTGACTTGGTTGTTAATACTACTCTTCCCCTGAACTGTTAATCCCATCCTATCAAAAGCTATATTGACAGGGCCCCTTGTCAGCAAGACTGGACCCCCACAACAGGATGAGTTCTTTCAAGGAAACTCTGCTATCCTTTTTAAAATATTATTTTTCAAGGATCTGCAATCTGACGTTAACTAGCCAGAGCAGCAGTCAGGGTGGATTGAAACTATTCATTCAAGTCAGAGTTGTACAGACAAGAACTTTGCGCAGAAACATTGACGATCTTCTTCCCCCAACAACATGTATACATAAGACTTTTTTTCATTCTGAGTGGAGAACCATGGCATAAGTATGATTTACAGTATACCATAAGAAGGAATAATTGTAATAAAATGAGGCATTGTGAGAAACATATCTTGAGAGAAACTTTAAAGTATAAGGAAACTGAGAAAAGAGTTATGTTTAAACTTGTCTAATTATGTATGACAAATAAAGCTCTACAGCACGCAAATCCCATGCATGTACCTACCAGCTGTCCCAATGTTCTAAAGAATTTACCTTTGCCCCCAGCATCTCTCTTGAAATCATGGATGGGATTACACTATTTTTGCAGGGGTTTTGGGATTGCTTCAATTTGGTTTAGTGATAGTGAGGCCTTACCATTTTCTCTGATCTGCTCCAGTTGATTCAGATTTGCAAGCCATGGCCTATTTTCTCTGAGAAAGAGGTGTCTGCATGAAGGCTTGTCTGTCTTATCAGTAAAGAAGAAAAGGATAACCGATGACACACAAAAACCAGAAGTCAGCCACTGAATTTTAGAACACAGGACCATAGGAGCAGAGCAATGCCACTAAAACATTTCCCCGTGTAAGAAATACCCACAGCAACGTATTAAAAGACAAAGGACAGTGTGGTTACATAGATGGAAAACACACAGTGTTAAAGGCATCATAAACATCCTACATGCCTTCAACAGGAGAGACCATGTTACAGGAAGCACGGATGGAGAAAAATAAATACTAGAATTGCATTTTACGGGAAAAACTGATAGGGACGAGGCTTTCACCTGATTTGAAGGTAAGTTAGGTAAACAATCACTTCATATCTATTATCTGTTGATACTTTTGTGTTGAAATGTTGCATGGAAAAATACCACTAAAATGTTAAGCAGCTTTAGTAGATCAAGAAAGCATGACAATTCACTGCTGGTGGAGATTTAAGCAGCTCAAATCTAAAGATTCTCAGTAAAGCATGGCACGTTGAGAATTCACCTGGAATGTAAACATACTACATTTCTGAGGGCAGAGTACAATACTTTGGCTGGCTTCAACAGCTGGTTGCAGCATACGAGAGAGATGTAGTAAAAAAGACATGCAATATTTTTAGGCAGCAAAGTCTTCATCAATTCACGTAAGAAGCCTCTTAAATATCGATTACTCCTTTCTGTCAAGATTCCCTCAACTGTAAATAGTTTGGCTTCAGTTTAGTCACATGTTCACAGAAACTTTGATAAGCTGTAAAACCACTAATGGTTAAGTTACCTTGAAGAACAACAGATACAGATTAACGCAACAAGTGCAGCAACATTCAAAATAATCACAAACTCAAATATTTTACTCTGAAAATAAAAATACATACTCTAATAGAATAGGCAGTGGTATAACAGAAATAGTTTATTCCACTGCAGCAAACAGCTGAAGTCAATTTCTGTGGTTTCCATACCTGATGTGAAAATTACACTTTTTTGGTTTGTTCTCTTCATCCCTCTCCTTTTCTCATTCCTTTTCTTTTTATTAAGCCTTTCCACCTTTTCTGCCTTCTCCATTCTTACACTTCTGAAATTTCTTCTTTTTTTTTATTTATTTTCTAGGACAGAAACATGCACACTGTAGGTTTTGTTACAATGGGAACACAAGAAACCCACATTTCTCTAAGACTACACTCAATGAGGAAAGCTGGAGGAGAAGCACCGCAGCACAAGCCATGGTCAATTTTTCCTGCAACAACATATTGAGGAAAGCTCTGCCAAGACATCTGCCGAGGAGAGTGCAGGTCTGGCTGTTCCTACAAGCACATAATGCTCACTTTGAGGTTTTCAAAAAACTGCAAATCAAATCTGGGTGAAACAGCAGCTGAACTCCCTGGTTAGTGGGATTGTAACTGCTGAGGGGAGAAGGAATACCTTCCACTGACCAAGTATCTCTGGGCCTCCGTTGGTTTCAGCTGCCAGCTGGGTGCAGGCTCACACATTTCTCCACCTGCTTTTGCTCACCTCAGACGAGCCCCAACATCTAAAGCTACAAAATGGTGCTCTGCTATCTCCTCTTTGGCTCAGCTTCACAAAAAGAAATTGTAGTTTGAGCAAAATCTAGGTTGAACCAGTTGCAGATCTGGGACAATAAAGCCAAGAATGGAGAAAGGCCAGGAGTATAATTACATGGGAGAGGAGAGGATCAGAAGTCAAATATAAAGCAGCATATGAGGGCACCTAGAATAAACAACCAATTAAACCAAATATGATCTCCTATGCAAGGACTGATGCAGGCAGCGATCATCAAAAAGCCTCTGTCCTCCTATTCCAAGTGAATAGGAGTACAGCCCATCCTAAGCACTTTTAAACCACAAGTCAAGCCTCCAGATATCATGCCGCTCTAATAAATATATATTGTGTCTGTTTATTTTTCCAGGAAGCCTCCCAACTTCAGTATGTCAGTGAACAGTTCAACATCAATAGTTACTATGAAAGGGAAGCTGCAAATAAGAGTCCTCTACCTTCTGTATGAGGGAAGCTCCATCCATCTATCATATCAAAACCCCCAGCACCAGGCAGGTGGGTATTTTAGCCACCCTGCCTTGCCACCTCTAGTCTCATCTGCACTCTCGATTTCTTGTGCCTTCTCATGCCTCCTTCCAGGTCATCTCCTTCGTCTCCTCAGTCTGCCTACACACTTGCATTACCCCATCTCACTCCCACTGTCTCCCACCCATCCAGACCCATTGATCAAATCTACAGAATGCAGATTTTCTTTTCTTTTTTTTTTTTCTTTTAAACAAATTGCAAATGTCTTTAAATGAGTAAATCAAGTAAATGACAGCCATTCTGCTCCACTCGGACTCCACTGAAAGTGATGGGAATCTGCAGTTGTTTTGAATAAGGAAATAAAATCCCAGATGAAAGGCAGGAATATGGAAATGACATGCAAGTTGGGGCATGTCTCGGTATCACTAAACTAAAGTCATAGCTACATGTCACAGAGAAGAATAGTGATATGCTCACTTATGCCATGGGTCAATTTGGCCCAGAACACCTTTTTCTTTATATTTGTGAAGATGAAGGAAAACTTTTTCAAAATATTAAAAAGCAGTTTTTTCAGGGTTTCTGCACAAATTATTACTGCCTCAACAAAAACATCTGTATCTTTTTGCAAACATGAATTTCTGTTCGTGCTACAGTGAGGCAGTATTTTATACAGTTATGACTTTGTTTCACCACTTGCATAAAAAGGTTGCTGAAAATCAAATTTTAAGGACAGCTAATCCATCTCCAGAATTATACCTGCATTAATATTCTTACCTAACTCATGTATGAGGTTATAGTAAAACCCCCTCCCCTTTTCATCAAAGAGCTTCAACCTGAATTATTTCTGTCATTTATCCTGGATATATAACAAGTTACTTCAATGTACACTCAATTACAGGGGTATGGCTAACATTTCTAGTTCTCTAAAGTTAGATTTTTGTGTTTTATGATGTTTTAGTACACTGTGCATCAAGTGAAATGCAATCTTTGCAGGATATTTATTATTTTACATATAATCTGGTAATTTCCATCTAATTCTTCTGCTGTTTTCAGTACACCCCAGTCTTTTACCTTGAACTTCTGGAATTATATAGTAAGACCTAACAATGTTTCAAAACAAAAATCTGTCATTGATATTTCCCAGTTAAAGCAATGATTTTAAATATGAATTATAATCTGTAATGTTGCATTGTTTTTTCAATGCCACACTAGTAATGTAACCGCTGCATTTCTCCACTGGTTTTCCACCTATTCATTCACTAAACTTTGGATGCTTTGTCTTCTCCCCTGTGTAAAAACATATTTGCTTTTAAATTTACTAAGACAATTAATATATGATTCCTGTTATGTTTGAATGGTTTAATCATCAGTCATCAACTAAAACCTGCATTCTATTATTTCCGCCAAGGCATAAGGAGAGCTATTCTTTTCAAAAGAAGAGTTAATTTACTACTTCCACACTTAGTTTTGTGCCACTGAAACTTCACAGTGAGAAAAAGTCAGCAGTCCTACATCACTGCAAAACTGATGTTCTATCAGGCCCTTGAATGGAGATCTACAAGAGAAAATTTGTATGGATAAATCTGTGTGGAGTGCTTTTGTATAGATTATATTTCACCCTTTCATTCTGTTATATTATAAAAAGGTCCAGAAAAGTTAAAGCTGCCTTAGACTTTGTTACACCACCTTTACGCAGCTTTTTCTGTAAAAGACCTAGCTTGATTTTTTACTAAACCTAACTAGCAATCTAGAGATAATGTGCACAAATTCAAAAGAAAGAACAGCCAGGTGTCTAAGCTATGGGAACAGGTAATACAGTTACCCTTGGATCACCTCTTTAAGGTGAGTTTCGGAGAGCTGCCACTGGCAGTGAGGCTGCTCATGCAAGTGTGAATGCTACCAGAAGCCCAGAAAAAAAGTAAAGTCGCCTGCCTCTGTACAGGCGACTCTATATCTCTTGCTGAAACGAAATACTGCTGAGATAAAACAGTGGAGAAGAGAACCAACAGTTAGAGGCAAACATTACCTCTGCTTTGCAGAGACCGTCAAAAGTTTGTTTTCCAAGGAGGAAGACATCAAGCACCCACTGCTCCTCCACAACTGTTAACTCCACTGCAAAGTTACTGCAGGCCGTGCTTAGGCAATTTAAAATGCAATGCACAACTAGAACAATTTACAGATGTATTAATCACCACTTACTCTTATTAGCAGAGGATGTGTGAAGCATCTTCCCACTTTAAGGCAAGTGCCATATAAAGTTCATCAGATAGAGCTAATTCTTCATCCTGAAACGGTACTTGGTTTTAATCGTAGCATTTACTGCACTGAATGAGAGTTTAATCTCCAAAGGGAGACTACCATTCATGAAATAGTTGAAGAAAGTTTTACACACAAATTCTGTTTATTAATAGCCAGATCAGACACACACATGGGATAACAGTGTCCAGAGCACTCTGCCCACCACAACATGTGTAGACTTAACCAGATCATCATTTTCTGTCTAGGAGATTCTGCCAGATTAAAAAAAGGGGGAGAAGGAGGCATAAAAACCACTTTAATAGTAACTGAAAAACAAAGAGTGGTTTTGCCAATAGAACATGTCTGGGGCAGTGTCAAGAAAAAAAGAAACCCGAAGTCTTTTAATATAATTTGAAACAAGATTCTTCTCAGAGGAATGGAAGGGGGGGGGAGTGGGGGGGGGGGAAGCGGTTGTGCTAAGGCTAGGAATGAAGGCACACTGCAATATTTCTAACTAAAGGTCACTGCCCCCACAACCATTCTCCTACGGACACATACTGCTGCCCTGAAACAACGCAAGGCTCAGGGCACAAAAGAAGCCAGACTACTTTGTTAGATTTATTTTCATGTAGGAGAATATAGTAAATGTGTCTAACACTAATACTAATACTCCTTTGAGTTTTTCCTTTTAGAAAGTGTGGGTGGGAGGTGGAGGCAAAGATCGTGAGCCAGCAGGATTAGAGAGACTACTCTGATGGGTAACAGCAGGGAGGCCTCACCACCTGAAGATGCAGTGTGAGGAGAAGAAAGAGGTAAACATGAAGCTCAACTAAAAAAAGAAGTACTAGAATAAATGCTTTCAAGGGAATATTTTAACGAAATTGCTAATTCAAAACAATAAACATTTTCACTGAGAAGAGTAAGTTGAGTCAGCAGTTGAAGCAAGGCAATGAAGTTGGCCATTACCTGGCACAGGTCGTTTTGTATCAGCCAAGCATCTCAGTTTGCATGCTTCCTTTAAGGAACAGGGAAAGTTGCATTTCAGTTCCCTCTGAAAGCATTTTTTTCTCTCTCTAAATCTTTGGTGGGTTCACTTGCTTTATTTGCTTTCTTTAGTGGCAATCCTGGCATATGAAGGTCCCCTCTCATTCCCATCTCCTCCCTTCTCATTTCCTTATTCCTAACCCTGCACCACAATTCATCATAAAAATCCACATTCTTTTTAGCACATAGCAATGACTTTATGGCACAGACCACAAACAGTTATGTTAGCACAACTGAGAGGGTTGCAGGAATAGGAAAGAGCAGCCAGGAGATGGGAAAGAGCAAGAACATCTTGTCTCCAAAGAAAACACACAGTGGAGCACCCTCCTGATTGCTCAGCCAGCTTCAGCCAGGCTCCTGGCTCTCCAGAACAACTCCCCAGGCCTTGGCCAGGCACATCTACTCCCTCTCAGCATCAGCTGCGTTTGCCACAGGACTGTGAATTTCACTGTACTAGCTGTTTTCCAGTAGCTCTTCTGCTCTGAAATCAAGAAAAATTCACTTACATTAAAAAACAAACCAAAAAAAGTATTTGTGGTTTGAAAGACAAGTTTGATAATGTGTACCCTGATGATTCAACACATGTAGAAGCAAAAAAGCTGCATGAAATTAGTAATTTATTAATGGCTTGATTTCTGCTCATGGACTGACTCACGAGCATAAGGCTCAATACCTGCAACACCCACCTGCATCTGACTAGTTAGGACACAGGGTTGCTTTCCCTCAGTTTGTCAATGGTTTCTCCCTAAAAAAATCAACTGCCCCATGTCTATGTAATGTGAACACAACTCAAAACGGAGGTGCTTTTCTCTCTGGACACACACCCATGCCCACAATAAAGCAAAAGATTACAAAATTAAGAGCAATGCCATTGGCTTTATCCACTCCCAGGTGGAATAAACAGATCAACCCTATCAGTGAAGTTTGAGAAAACCTGCTCCTCCTTGCCATGCTCTGCCACCAGCCCTATGGCGGGGAAACAGTTTCACGACATGTGGTGAAGAACCATAAGAGCTTGCTTTTGCCAGCTGCACACTCCCTGTTGCCTCGGTTGTGCCAGATTTTATGTTGTCCGTCAGATTTCTCCATGAGCCAGTGTAACTTACGCAATGCACAGAAACAACCTGGCAAAAAAATGAAGACACTTCTGCTGTTTTAGTGAGTCAAATCAGTTCAGTGAAAGGTGAGCCACTAACCAACAGCCTCCGCCAAGCAGAACGCAATATGAGTGACCTTGCATAGATAATTTTCTCCTTTACCTCAGCTTCCTTTTTGTAAACAAGGCTCATGCAGAAAAATGCATGCTATTAGAAACGGTGTTTTTTTTTCTTCTGAATGTTCATCAACTTCACGCAGTAGTTTTGGCCAGACTTGTTTCTGTTTTCCCAAGTTTTGAGTTTCCTGTAGTTAACCAGAAGCCAGTCACTTGGTAATTGGAGGCTAAACAGAAAGAGGTAAGCAGTCTCTTCCTAGCAGTGCACCCACTGTCCGTGATGAGTGTGAGCTACTCCAGTATGCAAGGCTCTAACTAGTATTGCACAGCCATGTGCTCTGGAGGTAGAGCAGTCTCTCCACAGCTGGCTGCAAATCTTCCAACTCAGAGCTGCTTCTCTGCTGCGTAAACCTACAAAAGGTTTGGGCACAATATTGCTTCAGGAGACAGGAGACTGAGAACCAGCTTAGCGTTCCCAGCCTGCTGAAATTCAACGCCTTGATCTGGATTTTGAATGCTAGTAAATTTTGCTTACATACTGTCAAGGTCTCAGACAGATGTTGCGTCCAGAACCAGTACTTCTACGAAGGCAAACGTAAACCAGAATCCAGACCTTTGGAGATGGGACAGGTACAGGAGAAGAGTGGGAATTCAGCTCCTGGCCCTGCACTCAGCACCTTCCTCAAGGTCCCTTGGGTTAAGTTGGAAGCCTGATGCACTAAGAAAATCCCCATTTGAAACCACCATTTCCTGAAAAATATGAAACCTTCCAGATTCTTGGGAAGTATTACCAAAGTCCTACAACCAAGGCTATTCCCCCACTCCACCGACGCTATACATGTTCTCACGAGGCATATGCATCAGGAAGTGTTTAGGTAACTCAATGATAAAGGCTTCTCTCTCCATAGACTTGTTTTCATCTCCGAAGTGAAAATTTTCCTTTTAAGTGAAATCTGTAAACTTCGGATACAGAGGTATCAGACAGCTAGTAGTCTTCTGTAAGAATTGCAATTTGAACACTCATCAATATGTTACTCTGACGAGAAGAGATCACAAAAGTCCACTATAGTTTCTGCTAGTTAAAAATAAACTCAAACAAACCTTTCTAGATTTTTTTCTTGTTATTATCTCTGAATCTTGAGATTTAACATTTAGCCTTACCGCAGCCCTTTGCATAAAGCAGACATATCTGAATAACAAAGGTTCTCTCAGATACAAAGAATGCACGGCCCAATACATTAGTGATTGACCCCTTGCTCAGTACAGCTGCTCACAGTTTCACTACTCTGAGTCATCAAGGCTCAGATTTGACTCAGAATAGGTCATAAAGGTCATTATTATCTTAAGGACTAACACCAAGTATTTCAGCATTTTGGTTGGAACACTTGCAACACAGAATATTCCAGGAGTCCTTTCAGAGGATGAGTTTACAACTGCAAACATTTTGGTTTGACAAAGCCATTATGCAATTTTGTCTCAACTCACAAACACCATTCAAGTACAAATAAGCCAGCTAGTGGGATGTTGCACTTTCTTTCAAACTTCATCAACAACAATGTGCAGCACTATGTAACTTCCATTTGCGTGAAGTTCAGCACATTTTCTTGTCTCAGCTTTATAAGGGTTTGTACCTAATGAACCTTACTTAGAATTTGAGCCAAACTGCAGAATTGCTTCCTAAGTTTGCTGCACGGGTCATGAAAATTGAACTCCGTATATTACACAAACACATAGCAAGGGCCTGGGTGTGAGGAAGACTCATGAAACCATCAACTCCAACAAATGGCTACTAATAAACAAGAAGGCAGAATTAAATCTAGTTCTTTTGAAACATTTATAATCAACTGTGAAATGTTTGGCAGCCTTTTAGAGAAAGGACATTGACATAGTCCAGAAAGAGTCAACAAGAATGATAAAATTTGATTGTTAACACGCACAGAAAGTCTGGAAAAACATGAAGTGAAATCTAAGCTTTTAAACTCTTCAAATGGTGTTTCATAAAGGAATAGAGCAAAAACAGCAGTATCACTCCAGGAACAAGCCAGTGCATTTTGCAGAGCAATAATTGAGTTCCTTGCTTGTGGTTACAGGAGTGAGAGCTCTGTTTGCCTGCCTCTACGGTTGAACACTGCTTAGCTCTGAGGAACCCCAAGCCCAACTCTGAGCTCTTCGGGCATTTTTACTTAGAAGTCAGCATTCCCTCGTTTATACGGATGACACCAGTATTCTGACCACACTAAACTCAGATCCAGAGGTTCAATTCAGTGAATGGGGAGCATATGTAAGCCCTTTCATTTCACACATTTTAAAGATCAAAATAGCACAGGCAAGTGAAAGGACAGATCAAGTTTTCTTCTTCCTCTGGAAAGTGTTGCTGTTGTGCACACACACTTCTGTCCTTACACAAGGGTGGAAGAATAGATGTGTTCACCACAGGATGAGGGTACGCATCCACAGTGAGCGTGTTTCCTGTGTACTGCATCACATTTCTGAGGATCCACTCCTCCCCCTTTTCTGTCCTCACTCTGGGCCTTATTCGATGCTGTTATTTTTACATTAGAGGGAATTTAGATTGAAAATAACCATGTGTTATTCTGCATGACCCTTTGCTATGGCTGGATCCCAGTGTCAGAGCTCTGACATTATCAGGCTGATGACAAACAAACCTCCAAAAATTCCAACACTCCCAGGGCAAAGAGCTCCCTACTTCAGCACGTGGTTGTAAGTGACCTGACAGACTCTACCCGTCTGATGAGGCTGGACTGAAATGTTCTGTCCTTCTCTGTTTGGCCTTCATTTCTGGCCATTAGTCAACCTTTGCTGCTGTAAATTTCCACCAACTCATTTAACTGACTCGATTTTTAAGCCCCACCTTGTCTGCTAAATTCAGTAAAACATTAAGAAGAATAGGGGCAGTAATTTTTTTTTCAAAGTGAAAACATGGGAAAGACATAAGGAAGACATCGAAATGACCGAGGGCACCCTTACACTGTGCAGTGGAGTATGGCACAGAGACCCCCAAACGATCACGCAATAAATAAGCTGCAAAACAAGCAGCAATGTAATTACATCAGAACCACACTGTTTGTGGGTTAATTAGGCTTGCTGAGAAGCACCACTTCAGTGCTGTTACAATGTTTCCAAGACTCATGATCGTTGGTCTTGTGGCTAATTCAAAACAAAAATCCATTTGTGTTAATGCAAAACTTGAAAAATAGTGATTTTGGAAAAAATAACATTAAAAAAAAAAAGAAGCAATCTGTCTAAGCTAGTCATTGTGGGCCCTTTTTTGTAATATACAACACTAAAGTCCTAAGTGGAGAGAAACAGCCCACAAGTCCCTCTAATGTCTGCCATAGCACAGTCTTGGCACCTTTGCAGAAAAGAGCAGTTCACTTTTCTTCTTTGCTTCACTGTGAGTAAACGTTTGAAATCAAGCTTTGTCTCCTACTCTAAACACAGGTGGAGACCCATTACATTCGTCCTTTTCTACCAGTCCCAGTACCCAGGCAACTACTGGCCACAGAGAAAGAGACTGACACTGTGATGGTGATTAACAAATTCTTTGGAGAGTTTTTGGTTTCAACTCTTAATCCAGTACATATTTCAGAGGAACAGTTTCAAAGACCAGAAGAAACCACCCTGAATCCCCTGCAGCCTGTGGCAAAACAAGCTCCACAGGAAAAAACGGATCACGGTTCAAATTCCTCTCTCAAACCTGGCAAAGAAATGACTTAAGGAAAGGTGCTCTTTTTCCTCCCACTTTTCAAAATGAATACTCTGACCACTGTGTTACAAGGGGGGGCTTCCAGGACTAGCACTAGGTCCTTTGAATATTGTTTCTGAATTTATTTTAAACAAGTTTCATCAAGTTCACCCCAAGACCACCATTAATCAGTCAAATGGCACTTCTAAAAGCTCAGTTTGTCCCCCTCAAACCTTTGTAGAAATATATTACTACCTCATCAGATTAAGCACTGTCAAACTGCTCAGTTTGGCCCTGCATCCTTGTCGTGTAATTAGGAACAATGGCATTTCAATACTAAGAAATCCAATGCTAAAAAGATAAGTAAACTTTTACTCCAAGCACTCAGCTAAAATTTCTAAACTGACAGTAATCAGAAAGCCTTTAGGTGCATGAGCTTAAAAAACCCGTTTATATTACATGTCTGCTCATTTCCGTGAGCTCCTCCCTGGGATTAAGGTGATGCATACATAGAAGCTGACAAAAGCTAGGGAAAGCCTTCCAGCTGCAACATTCAGTTATGCCGGATGTACCTGAACACTGTACATGGTAATTACTCGCTTTCTCATCCATATGTTTACCAGGGCAAATATTACTTAACCAGAAGTCTTTTGCATCAACAGAATTAGTTTATCTTGTTACATTTGTTGGAGTACAGTAACACTGACAGCATAATAAATCAACAATAAAATTAGACAGAGCCTAATCATCTCTAACAACTGTTTCTGTTCATGGGAAGACAATCACACACAGAGTGCAGCCTGCTACCAGCATCTGTGTTTCCCGAGGGCTCCTCAGACGCTCACCAGGAATGAGACATGGGCTAAACCAGTGAGCAGCAAAGTCCCAAATGCCTTCTCTCCTTAGAGTCCCCTGTCCTGGTCCCGTTGATAACTGGCAACGCACCTTTCTGAGGACCAACCTGTAATGTCTCTGCTGTGTCTGAAGGTCCATATCTTTCATTCACTCCACAGGCTTATAAGCAGGCATGAGGTCACGAGACTGCCTACCTATAAGTCACCTATAAGATGCTCCTTAAGAGGTGAAATGCCTTCCCTTTAAGAAAGGGAGAGATGGGGAACATCACCATTAACCTCTGGAGCTAACCCTACACCAGGAAGGCCTACCAGAATAGTGTAGTGTTACCTGGCCTGGGCACACAGACACATAACATACCCTTAAAATAAAATTGACCATAAAAGAAACTTTTTTTTTTTTTTAACTATTCTGAATACCTCTTATTAAGCCCCTTTCCCTAAATCAACATGGGTTTTTTAGTATTTATCCCAGTATCAAACACACCTTACTGCCACTTACTGGACTTCTATTGCTATTGTACCGTGCCACCTGCTGGCTCTCCTGAGAAAGACAGACTGCTGGTGGGAGCTCAAAACCCACAGGGTGCTCCCCAGGCTAAAAGGGATCTCCAGAGTGCCTTGTGCTCAAATTCCTGTAGGAAAGGATGGCCTTGAATATGTCAGGCTGAGTCTTGACTATTTGCAGCAAAGGAGATTCCACCATGACTCCAGGCAACTTATTTCAATGTTTAATTATTCAAAGTATTTTTTTCTTATGCGCAGACAGAATTTCCCGAGGCAACTTGTCTGTTGCCTCTTGCTTTGTCATTGTGCATCTTTGTGAAGAGTGCCTCCATCTTCTCCAGAAAGACTTTTTAATATTTGATATTTAATATTTGTTTAATTTATTATTTGAAAAAGGTAACTTGTTCCCCTCAAGTCTTCTGTTCTCTAGGCTCAGCAAACCCAACTCCTTCAGTCCTTCTTCATACGTCAAGTTCTTCAAAATGCTAACCATCCTGATGGCCCTTTCCCAGTTATTCAATGTCTCTCTAATAATCTGGAAACCACAACTGGGCATGGTATACCAGGTGCGGCCTAACAAACACTATAGAGCAGCAAAACCACATACCTTGGTCTACTGGCTATACTCTTGCTGACTCAGCCCAGCACGCTGTCGGCTCTCTTTGCTGCCAAGACCCACTGCTGGTCCATGCTTGTTAATGCCAACCAGGAGCCCCAGGGTGCTGGCCACAGAGCTGTGTCCCCACCAGCCAGCAGCCAGGCTGTAGGGCTGCTTGGGCTTATTCAAACACACAGGCAGCAGTCCACAGTCTTTGATGGCCCTAAGGTCTGTTGATGTCTCTGTGCGGTGGTTCTTCCTTCCTGCGTACCTACCTCTCCTCCTGGTTTGGTGTACTCCACAAGCTCAGAGCGGGCACATTTAGTCTCACCATCCATGAGAGTGAGTGACGAGATGTGACTGTCACATGTGTACATGCAACATGAATAATATCAGACCCTGCATTGACCCCTGTGACCTCCACATCTGACTCTCTTGCTCAGTTCAGCTTTGAGCCATTAACCATCATCCTTTCAGCTCTAGTTACCCAGTTTCCTACCAAATTTGCGGCCTGCCTGCCCAGTTCATATCTTACCACTTTGTCCACAAGGTTGTCAGGGTAGGCTGTGTCAAACACCCTGTGAAATAGCAAGGTTTGATACTCACGTCTCTCCCTGCTCCCACTAAGTGAGTTGATCTATCTCAGGAGGCAATGAGGTTGCTTATGCACTGTTTACTCTTGACAAATCTGACTTGGCTTGTCCCAACCACCTTCACATGCCGGCAAACAGCTTCCATGAGGACATGTCACATACTGTTCCCAGGGTGCACTCATTGGTCTGCAGTTTCCTGGTTCTGTGTTTTCGCTGACAGGAATGTTACTTGTCCCCTGCGACCTTTCAAAAATGATAGAGTGGCTTTGTCATGACATCAGCAAGCTCTCTTAGCACCCTCAAATACATCCCAGCAGATCCCACAGACTTTGTTGTATGTATTTATCTCCAATTTGTACAGATGGTCCCCAGTCAATCCAATACTACAACTGTTGGTGTGCCATTTCAACCTTGCTCTTTGGCACAGAGCCAGTCCTGGTGGCTACACATGTGTATAGGTCTGTCATGAACACCTTATTTAAAACCTGGGTAGAAAAATGCCAAGGCATTTTGTGGTTTGTTCACATCTTCAGCTGCTGAAATCAAGCATATATGTGAAAATAATCCGTTCTTACTGACAATAAAACTAGCTTCCAAGTTTGGGAAAAAAAAAAAAAAAATTAAAGTGATCTGAAGGTGATCAAACAAAAGCCTTAAAAAATATGTTTGTTTTTAATCTCACAGTCATTTGTTAGCTGACTGACATTTTGATTACTTGGCAGTAGTATGAAAATATTATCAATATTATTTCATACTTCATGCATATATTACAAATGTATATAATCTTTATTGTTAGCTTTAATTGTTTAGGTAAGTCACCACTGGTTAAGAAATGCTACAAAACCTCAGCAGTCTAAAGACATGTTATCAGGGTAACAGACTGCGTTTTACCTATACTAAGTCATACTGCTTTCAGAGCAAGCTCAGGTCACATAACCAGTATAGCAGGACTAACACAATATGAGATTACTGGACTACTTCCTTTAAGGGACATGGTCCTGCCAACTAAAAGTCTGTTGGGCAGGTCTGACCCTCAGCTGCAGCTTTGTCCCACCAGGTGCAGGGCTGGTGAGACCTTTGAACAAGAAAGTAGGTTTTCACCTATTCCTGCAAGATATGCTGTTTGCATAGTGTTAGCTAACAATCAAAAGCAGACACAGAATAGTCCAGTTTGAGAGAGACCTTCAGGGGCTCATTGAATTCAACCTCCTACTCAAGGCATAGGTCCAGCTATGGGCAACTACATCACAACATGAACAAGTAAGAATGCAATTTGTCAGTCTGTGGAATAATATCCCATTTCAGATAGAATTCAGCTAGTACTTTATAAACAAGTAACTAATCCTAAACCAGAGTGAATGAAATGCATGTTTAAACATACTTCAGTGATAATATTTTAAGGGACTTGAGGCTAGACCCCACTAATATCCCCTGGATAAACAATGAATTATTGTGGCATGCCCCCAAAAAGTAGTTTTGATTTTATATCTTGCATACAAAAAGTTCTGACCCTTGGTAAGTTTCAATTGCACAGAAAAAAGATTGAGGGAACAAGAGAACTTCTGGGAAGGTAAGATAAGTTTGTCATATGTAGTGAAATTAGACTGCAGCAACACGTGAAACAGTAAGTATAATAATACAAAGATTTCACATCTTGTCAGGAAAAATATACAATACTAAACAGGTTATTTTCACTGAAAAGCAGTGAAATGCAGGATAATTTAAACCACCATTTTAAATTAAGCTTTAAAATTAGAAGACAGAAAAGCTTAAGACTATTAGGACTATTTTCCATGTATACTTGAGTTGTCTCCTTCACTGGTTTCCATTACACCAGGATCAGGAAATAGTTCCATCCCTTAGCCTAAATATGACTTGCTAAAATGAGTACCAAGAGGATGCATCATAAATATGTATATTTAAATACCATGGTTTAATGGAAATGTGTTCGGATTTTTTATGTTTACATTTTTATCATATTAAAATAAATTGCTTATCTCATTTCAATTTTTTATTCACCGTTTGAGTTAGAGTCACCTTAATCATAAATTGTAAACAGCAAGGTAGTGCTTTGCTACTGGTTTAATTAACTAAAATGTATTTCAAGTGTGGTGGATTGCAAAAAGGTCAGTTTATCAAAACATTCAAACTTAAAAATTTTATGGTTCACTGGCAAGACTAATATAATTTGTAAGTAACTAGGGATAGTTGTTTCTGCATGTCTACACACACCTTGGAAATTTTAGAATTAGTAGCTCTCACCCTCTACATCTACTTTACTTGAAAGAGGAAAGAAAATTTGTATTATTCCAAATCCTGGGTTGTTTCAGAGCTACGAATGAACAGCTTACTGAGCTGAAATAGTTAGCCTGAAATGAAAGAAAGGGTTCCCTCTGAACCTGCAGGAGAGAACGGTGTAGAAGGCTCTATGAAATGAAGTGGTGTTTGACCATCTTTTGTGCAGTTAATGCCGCGTGGTGCGGTGAGGTGTCCTCACACCAATAGGCATGTCCCTGGGGCAGGGTTGGTGGGAGATGATGGAGTTTCTTGAAGATGGTCAATGCAGCAGAACAGTGGTAATCTAGCTCTGCAACAGCTTACCCTGATACACATGTGCCCACCACGCTGAGGCCATTGCCTGACACCTCTCCTGCCTACTTCAACCCAATTTTCTGCCCTGCTAGTTGCCCAGCCCATGACCCTGTTACTTTCCCCACTGACTGCCCACACCCTTACACATGGCCATACAACGCAGCCTCTGCCTGCTGCCCTCTAGCTGGCCCTGCTTTGCAGTCCAACCACCCACCCCACCAGCTGCCCAGGGCTATGCCTGCTGCCCCGCCACCCTACCACCTCCACCAGCTGACAAGACCCCTGCCTGCTGTCCCCAACAAGCAGCTAGGCCACCCTCCCCTGCTTGACACCCTACCATGGCTCTGCTCACATTCCCACCAAGGCCCTGTCTACTGCCACACCAGATGCCTCTGACCCTATTTTCTACCCCAACAGCCACAGAGTACATTGCCAACAGCTTCAGCCGCTGCCCAGGACCATGTTACTTTCCCCACCAGCTACCCAAGCCTCTGCTTAGGGCTGCACAAGGCCCTGCCTGCTGCAGGCACCTACTCCTGTAGCTACCTGTTCTTCCATCCCATCTCCACAACTCTGCCCCGCTCCCTGCTGTCCTGCCTTCCCCACCAGGCCTGCCACTAACCATCCTCTCTCCCTGCCAACCCCATACTCCACCATCCTGTCCTGGTCCCTCCACATCCACTCCATCACCCCCAGCCCACCCCTGCTGGGTCATGTTGTTGAGGATATGAAGCCAAGCCATAGTGGTGAGCACTTCCTAACAAGTTTACTTCCTTCATGCAGGGGAGGGACATGGGTCTGCTTGGTTGGGAGTCAGGAGGTCTATCTTGCCAACATTTCTGAGCCAGGAGCCATGCTTCCAATGTGGCTGTTTCCCCAGCCACCATAGCTTAATCACATTCTTCTCCAAGCTTGTCCTGTCACATCTGCTGTCCCTTTCCCTCTTACTTTCCAGCTGCTCACTCTTCTGAAGATAAAGGTTACTAAGAGGGAAGGAGCTAGAGTGCCCTGCAGTTTGCATGCTGCATTACAGCCTACCATTAGAAAGTGCTTCTCAGTCACCATCACATCCAAACCACTTCGCCAGAGAAGGGAACAAAAAGCAACTAATGCTACAGAAAGTGCCTCTTGCCTCCAGGATGTCCCAGCCCCTTTTGCTTGTTCCCTGCCAAGTGCAGTTCTGATAAACTGTCTCACAGCAGCCCTCTTTCCGAAAGACAGGGTGGTTTCTAAGACTTTAAAGACCTGTTGGGGGAAAAAAACCCTGTTATATTTGTCACTGTGTTGCAGAAAGCAAAGAAAATGCAAATATCCGCAGTACAAGCACAACTGCTGCGAACACAAGACAAAAAATTCAAGCACGAAAAAGGAATCAAAGATCCCTATATCCTTCATGTCTCTTCAAATCATATGGAACAAATGTTTACTGCTAATTCCATATGGCTTTTTATTTTCTTCCAGGGAGAAATTAGATTTCACAGCTGAAGGATTTGAGCTTCATCCAGCAAAGAGGGGAGGTACCCGACCTTGCAATTCTCTAGGTAGGCAGAAATTTGTACTCAGCCCAGGCCACTCTCTGCACTTTCTGCACCAAAGGATCATCCCTTCAGCACGACTGAGGGGTTAGTGCGAGCACGTTCTGACTCAGCACAAAAGACTCTGCTCACAGAGGAAGGGCAGCCTGGGCAGTGAAAAGGCAGTGCAACACAATCTCCTCTAAAAAAACAAAAAAAAAAAAAAAAAAGAAGTTGAATATTTCATTTGGCATAATTTCAGCTGCTGTAATTTCTTTTCCACAAGCGGAAAAAGAAGAGCATTGTGCAGTGAATCTGGACAGGAAGTAGATTCACTGTCAAGATTCTTTTTTTAGAAGTTGAAATTGCTTTCTATCTCAAGTTGTAATGTGAAGTCAAAATCTGGAAAATATTTTTTTAAACTTGAGCCAGAGCAGTCCAGTAATGAAGTGCCTGATATATGCTGCAGTGTAAGCAGCTGCTTCCTCAAAGGCCGAACACACAGTATTCTGCCTCAGAGAAACTAAGGGATATAACAATTTTTATAGGCTTTTCTGAGTCTTATAGGTGTTTCTCTTAATCTGTAACTTTTATGTTCTATTGCACCCCTAGAACTAGGTCATGTGCTTGCTACAGTTCCACAGACAACAAGGCAGAAGGCATGCTGTTAGATCACAAAGTGATCCCTTATGTCATTTACTCTGCAAGGACGTATCAAGACACAGTGAGTGCCTAAATTCAACAGAATATTGTTTTCAGCTAATTACTTTAGAAAGACGACTATGTGTTTTTTACAATATCAAGAAAACAAAATTTTAACCATTGTAAACACTTATATTTTTTTAAATAAATGTTTAATAAATCTAGTAGGAGTTTACTATTTATTTCATAATTTGTATTTGATATATTTAGAATCAGAGAATCATCTAGGTTGGAAGAGACCTTTACGATCAACGAGTCCAACCATCAACCTAACACTGCCAAAACCACCACTAAACATGTCCATAAGCACCACGTCAACCTGTCTTTTAAATATCTCCAGGGATGATGATTCTGCCACTTCCCTGGGCAGCCTGTTCCAATATTTGATAACCCTTTTGGTGAAGAAATTTTTCCTAATATCCATCCTAAACCTCCCCCGGAGCAACTTGAGGCAATTTCTTCTTGCCGCATCACTAGTTACTTGGGAGAAGAGACCAATCCCCACCTCTCTACAACCTCCTTTCAAGTAGTTGTAGAGAGCAATGAGGTCTCCCCTGAGTCTCATTTTCTCTCTCTCTCTCTAAAAAATACATCTATATAATATACAAAATATAATTTCTAAATTATATTATATATTACTGTATTTTTAATAGCATTTATTGACTGTTGCAAGGTACAGTTTATAGAACATAAGGTTCTAATATTTAAACGAAATTATTTATAATGAGAACTCCTTTTGGGTCTACTCAATTCTTGGTGTGCACTCATGGCTCAACTCTACAAGTAATAATGGAAGTACTTGGCCTTTTTTTCTAAGCCACGCTAAGTCTACACTGCAGTCAAGTCACTCTGGCTTCAGCTGATATTCCCTGAGCTCTCAGTGGTCAATGTTAGAGCTGATGTGGATTAGAAAGCTAGTCTTACAGGAGCAATGTTATCAGCCCTTGGAATTCAGGTAATTGTTCAGAATAATTAAAGCAGCAGTTACTTAAGAAAATTTGTAAAGATCACACAGTGATAACCCGAGAAAGAGGACCTGCGAAAAATGCTTTAAAATAAAGTAGCTGAAATTCCATCTCACCCATCCTTGTTTCTGGCCTCCAGAATCCTCCTGAGCTCCATGGACTTCAATGGGTTGTAGCTAAAGATTAGATGTTTCCCAGCGTAAGGAGACAAAAACACATGCTGTTCCAAAAACCAGGAGTTCTTACTGCTCCACTGTGGGAATCACTAGGTTTTTAGGTCTTCTATCGAACCTTATGTTTACATCGCAGACAGCTTCTCTGAGCTACGTTGAACTAACAGCTAACTTTGCGCTAGCTATTCCTACAGTCAGTCGGAGCAAGTACCTACCCTGTAACACCTGAAAGATCTCCTTAAGTGGGGTGGGCACTCCTTTCCTCCACACGAGAGCAGACATTTCAATGGAAAGATTTCAGCCCCAAATCCTCCTTTAACTACCACAAGTTCACATCTCCTTCAGACGTCTCATGCCATGGCAAGATTGCCTTTAAACTGATTAACCGGTGGCACTAACATACACTGGTCTGTCCAAAAGGGAGTTGGTGGAAGGTGTAAGTAGGCATCTGTCTGCAGGGAGGGTAGCCAGATATCCATGGTGGAGTACAGCCTCCCTTTTCCTCTTCAGACCGCTCCTACTAGATACCTGTTGCTTTCTGGTTTTGGGTAGGATTCAGTGGATAGGACAAGTGGGTGTGATGAGTGTCATGCAAATATTCTCTTTCTGCTGGGCTCTATCTGGTGAACAGGGACATAATGAAGTGGGCAGCTTAGCACAACACTTCCCTTTGGAGCTCCAGAACATACAGGGCAAAGGACGTGACGTGCTTTCTTCACACTTGGGTAAGATAACCTGAAATCATACTAAACTTGTAGAAATATGATGGATCCTTCTTAGCATTTTCTACTTTATGATTATCAAGGCTAAGAAAAAATACATAAATAGAAGTATATTTGTATATATATGTAGTACAAGAAGATTTTTACTTTTTGATCTTTTCCACGTATCATTTTCCCATAGAAGTGCATTTGTTTCAGTTGAAAGAAAGAAATGGGAAATTTCCAGTTCACGGAACACCCTTGTCAGCACTAGATATGTTTTTCTGGTCTGTAAATAGAATGGTTTTCTTTTTTATTGTCGTTCTCTTTGCTGCTGTAATGCCTTCCCTGTTATGCTGCAGGTGTAATACATTTGTGCACAAAGCAGACTGTGCTCTTTGCCAGAAAGCGTGCAGGGCTTTAAAAGGAGAGATACTCAGACAATAAAATAACAGAGACACCTTGTTTAGAACTGCAGTATATATGTAGCTTAATTTTTATGTACTATAATTGTTTTTACTGAATGAATAAGCTAAACAACCTCATTTTTTTAAGCGGTATTAAACGCATGTTTTGTAACTATATATTACTATAATATTTTATAAAAAATATAGAGGACAATGACTCTTAATATATTCATTATTACAGTTTCTATAGCTGGTGTTATGTTTATTAATAGTAGTAATAAAAGTAGCTATGATGTTCTTTTAGGGAAATATAATGGAGAAGAAAACAATTCTAGAAGAACTTCTTTTAAAAAAGTCACAACAGAAGAAAAAAATATCACCAATTAATTACAAGAAAAGGTTGTTTGTTCTGACGAAATCAACACTTTCTTACTATGAATATGACAAGGGGGTAAGAAATATTTTTTTTTAAAGTAAACTGTTCTGACATTTTCCAGTGTCACCTTAATCCTCTGGTTTTCTTCTGTGCAACTTGATTAGACACCATGTGTTAGAACAGCAGGTGTACTTTGTTTTGAGTAGAATTGTAGGGTATAGTTTCAGGCTGAGGAAAACACTTAGCCGCGGGCTTAAGGGTGTCTCTCTTCAGCACAACTCCTACAGTCGTGCTTACTATTGAGCATCTGTTTGTGTCCTTCCGAAGAGAACTTAAGCAAGTAATTAACATTGGCATATGTTTACACACCGCCTTGAATAGGGATGTTTTCCTCGTTCAAGCTTCCCTCTGAACAGATGTAAATAACTGGCTTCAGAAGTTACTTGTATGAGGCATAATTAGTTCATCATCGCATCCCTCAGCTGCACAAAGCAGATGGTTAAACTATCCTTGTTTCCTAAGGAGTGACTGTGTATCACACAAGTGTGGCTTTTCACTCAGCATATCTCCTGTCAGGAATGCAAATATACGTCCCAGGCAACTTATTTTAAAGTTGTTGCTCCTTTTAATACGTTTGGACTGCTCCTGTGAGTTACATCCCATAAGGAAATTGCAGGGCTCAGTCAGAACAAGCTCCATTACCTTAACAAAATTATGAATGCCACAGATAGGCTTCTGGTTTTCACTGAAAGTGTTTTCCTCTTAATTCCTCTTAATTCTTCTTTTCCTCCCAGTTCCCCCCTTCTGCCTTATACTCCTGCAGTTGCAGCAGATGTTTTCTCAGATATAGGGCTGTGTCCTGTAATTCTTGTAACTGACTTAAAAATGAACTTGATCAATATATTAGATGCAGGTAGGATACCAAGGAGGTGTTTTACTACCTTTCTTGTAAAGTTTAACAAACCTGAAGCTATGGCTTATCCAGCTTGAAACATGAAATCGCACAAAATACTCAAACTAAACGACTTTATATTTTGTTAACATTGGTTTACAGTCTGTTGTGTTTTTTCCCTCTTAGAAAAAAGGAAGCAAAAGGGGATCAATTGAGATTGAGAAAATCCGATGTGTTGAGACAGTGAATCTTGAGGAATCAGCACCTCCTGCGAGACAATATCCTTTTCAGGTTAGCTATGAAATCTGTTTCAGTTACATTTCATGTGAAATCTTCCAGTCATTGTAAGGGTACACTGATCATTCCTACCCTGAGTGGTGATACGTGATACTGCTAAGTGCTACAGATATTTACAGCAAAGAGAGTATCAGTCCCTATTACTGAAGTTGTGACTTTGCTGAAATGTTTTTCATTGACTATGATAGAATTTAGGTCGAATCTTGTTTCTTTTATGTTGAAAGGTCTATCAGATGATACTTACTTTAATAGGTTCTGGAATATATACATCACAACACTATGTGATTATCACTTATTTTAAGGCAGAATTAAGCACTTAAAAATTTTTATTTTAGTTCTCACTGTGTTTTTCCACTTTTTTTTTTGCCTCAATACCAAGTGCAGGATTTGACCCCTGACTGCCTGATTACCATTCAAATGTGCCACAGTCAGGAAATCCAAGGCTATCCTTTGTGCATGTATCAGAAGATGCAGCTGCACTAAGCACTACACATGTTCAATAATTGAATGTGATGAGAAAAACATAAATTCAGATTTGCTGCCTTTCATCTGTTTCAGTTGCCCAGCTCAGGTTCCTCCTAGAGCCTCCATCAGTCTCAATTCTATGGGCAGTGGGAGACGCAGGTGTAAGAAGTGGCCACAGATCCCCTTCTGGAGTGCCTCTGCCAAACAGCGCAACTACAAGCAGTAGGCTGCTAGGGTGAACAACAGAGCTGTTTAATTCATGACCCTGCAATAATTGCCATGCCCAAGGGCAACCTCATGAGAGATACTTAATATTTCACTGCCTGGTTGATCCTAGGTGTCATTCCGGTCTTCTTTTCCCTTCTCTCTCCCCCAGTTTTGTGGCACTGAATGACACATTTATATTAAATTACTGTATTTATGTCAGGAGAGCATAATTCAGTTAAGTGAGGAAAAAAGAGTATGCTGTCTTTACAGGATGGAAGAGTCTGTTCCAGGAAACAGTATCTCTAAAGAGGACTTTAGGATCATGACAGCTGAACATAAATTCCCAGTGTGATGCTGTGGCCAAAGGAGCTAATGGCATCCTTGGACATGGAAGCAGGCACATATTGAGTAAAAGCACTCAATATGTTTTGACACTGCTGTGATCACCAGGAGAATATTGTGTCTAGTTCTGGTGACTATAATTGAAGAAAGATGTTGTAAACTGAAGAGAGGTCAAAGGAGAGACTTGACAATGACTAAGAAATTGGACAGATAACATGTTAAAGAGAAAAGCTCACAGGGCTCCAGCATTTAACTAAATAAAGAGACAGGAAGCAAATTGATCAGTCGTGTATACTTACCAGTGGGAGTACACATTTAATAACGAGGGCTCTTCAGTCTCATAAACAAAAGCAATAAAGTGGCATTTGAAATTCAGTGTAGATGAGTGAAAGGAAATGTACACAGGGAAATGAAACCCTGACAACACAGACACGCACATACACACATCAACTCGGTACTAAACATCGTCCAAAACACAAAGTAGACCTTAGTAATTATTAGGTAGGCATCAAATGAATCTAGCAGAAGATAGCCTGAAAATAAGCAAAGGAAGCTCACCGTTCATATTATGTAGCTAAGCTGTAGGGCTACTTTATGCAGGATGTTGTAGTTATTTGCTTAAAAAGGCAACTGAACTAATTCACAGGAAAAAAATACCTCTCAAAGGTATTTGAGTATAAAGTATATATGCATCACCTTTGGATCAGGATTCCTTGATGACTGTACAGCTGCCCTGAGCACATACTCTGCCTCAGTATTGTTACTGGATGCTGTCAGAGACAGGTTCCTGGCCTTGGTTAGCATTTGGTCTGGCCTTGTGTAACACCAGCCAAAAGCTGGAATATGAGTCTGGAAAAACTGAAGCGGAAAGAAAGAGTTTACATGGGGGCTATAAGGTCTTTTGTACATAGAAGATGGGTGCATCTAGAAATATTCTATGCTGTCCTTTGTTTCTGCAACTGTGCCTTAGGATGCAAATAGCTTTTGTTAAGGCAGTACATATTTATATGAGTCTGCTCAAAACCAAAAGAGAAGCGTACCAGAAATGGAAAAGAGGACAAATACCCCTTGAGAACTACAAGGGCATTACCAGGGCATGCAGAGATACAGTTAGAAAAGCTCAGCTCGAATTGAAATTGGCCAGACATGTCAAAAACTACAAGAAAAGGTTCTTCAGGTATGTAAACAACGAGTAGAAACAGAAGGAAAATATTGCCCTGCTGTTAAACAGCAGAGGTGAATTAGTCACCAACAACACAGAAGAGGCAGAGGTTCTCAACACTGTCTTCACCTCTGTCTTTACCAGCACTGCTGGACCCAGGTCTTGGGAACAAAAATCCAAGTTGATGCAAACACAGAACCTCCATCAGCGAAGGAAGAGTTGGTATGTGAATTATTGCAGGAGCTTGACCCCTACAAATTGATGGGCTCTGACTTTATCCACCCTGGCTGACGTCATTGCAAAGCTGCTGTCCATAATCGTTGAGAAGTTGTGGAGATCAGGGGATGTCCCAAAAGACTGGAAGAAGGCTAATGTCAGCCCCATCTACAAGAAGGCCTTAAAGGAGGATCCAGGAAATTATAGGCCCATCAGTCTTACTTCAGCCCCTGGGAAAGTCATGGAAGGAATCTTCCTGGGGGCTATCACAAGTCAAATGAAGTACATGACTGCGAAAAGCCAGCACGGATTCGCCAAATTCCTGCTTTACAAAGCTGATTGCCTTCTAGGACAAAGTAACCTCCATTGATGTGGGGCGAGCAGTGGACATTGTCTACCTAGATATCTCCAAGGCTTTTGGTATGGTTTCCCACAGCCTTCTCCTAGAGAAACTGATGCATTACAGTCTAGACAAGTGGTCTGTGCAGTGGGTGGGGAACTGGCTGGCAGGCCGCACCCAGAGGGTGGTGGTAAATAGCTCCTTTTCAGACTGACAACCTGTCACATGTGGGCTACCCCAGGGATCGAAATTGGCCCAACGTGGTTTAATATCTTCATAAGTGGTCTGGATGATGGGATCAGTGTACCTTGATGGAGTTTGCTGGTGACATCAAACTGAGTGAGGAAGTGGACACTTTGGAAGGAAGAACCACCCTGCAGGAAGACATGGATAGCCTGGAAGAGTGGGCTACCAAGAACCTTACGATGTTCAACAAGGACAAGTGTAAGTTCTTGCCCCTGGGAAAACATAATCCAGGAGTGCGGCACAGACTGGGATCTACCTGACAGGAAGCAGCTCTGTAGAAAGGGACCTAGAAGTCCTGCTGGACAACAAGCTTAGTAGGAGTGAAGTGTGCTGCTGTGGCAAAGCAAGCCAACAGGATGCTGGATTGCACCCACAAGGGCATCACCAGCAGAGACAAAGAAGTCATTATCCCACTCAGCACTTGTCAGGCCACACCTGGAATACTGTGTTCAGTTTTGGTTCCTGCTATTCAAAAAAGATGTGGACAGGCTGGAGAGGATCCAGAGAAGGGCCACCAAGATGATCAAAGCATTGGGAAGCCTGCCATAAGAGGAAAGGCTGAGAGAACTGGGTTTGTTCAGCCTTGAGAAAAAAAGCGTTAGGGGAGACTTTATCACCATGTTCTAGTATTTAAAGGGTGGGTACAAAGAGGATGGAGACTCCCTTTTTACATGGAATCACATAGAAAAGATGGGAAGCAATGGGTACAAGTTACTCCTGGAGAGATTCCAATTGGACACTGTCATGGCCACTGAAATGGATGACAGATGCTCTCTTTTACTTCTCTTCAGATTTTCCCCCTTTCACACTGAGAACAATCAGCCATTGGAACAATGTCCCCAGGGAAGCTCTGGATTCCCCAACATTGGACACTTTTAAAATTCAGCTGGACAGGGTGCTGGGCCACCTTGCCTAGACTGTGTTTTTACCAAGAAAGGTTGGACAAGATGATCCTTGAGGTCCCTTCCAACCTGGTATTCTGTGATTCTATGATTCTATTTACATGAAATATCCTTATATGAAATATGAAGTATTTCTATGAAATGGCAATAATGTAAGTGATCTCTGAGAAAAATTACTAAGTTATGGGAGTTTGATGTGGGTCCACAAAGCCTATTTTTTCCATTCCCGTCCCTTTCCCCTTTCCCCTTTTCATAGCAACATGCTTTCAGGCAGTACACTCTCACCATGCTGGCTTTCCCAACCTCTTCCAGATTGTGTACAAGGGTGGTCTTCTCTACATCTATGCAGCTAATGAAGAGAGCCGGGAGCGGTGGCTTGCAGCTTTGCATAGAGGTAACACTATTCCTTTGTGTACCAAAATATTCAAATAACATGAGGAGAGATAGGAAAATGCTCCTACCCCATCATTTTGTGCAATACTTTGTCACCTGTTTTCAGTCTCATCCATTCTTCAACATCAACTGGTTGAAATGCATGGCATTTTCAAGAATGGATTAGAAATTTTCAAGGCTGAAAGTCTCAGTGAGAAATAAGCCAAGATAAAGCCTATTATTGTATTTTCCATGGGCTTTTTAAAATTTTTATCATATGTTCAGCCTTTACCACTGCAGATTAATAGAGCACAAGCATTCCTGATGTGGCTAGTACAGTGCTTACCTACCTGAACCCCATTTTGACAACCAGTACTGCTAGTGCTTTTTCCTTTGTATTTTCCTCCTTTTTTTCAAGGACATCTCTATTGTTGTCAATGAAGCATAGAGGAATATAGTATAGAGATAAAAATGTGGCCATGATACCTGTCTAGAGCTAGAAGTCAGTAAGCACTCTGGGGTCTGGTGCAGCAGACTCTGTTGACCGTAAGGAACATTCCCATCTTGCAGCCTCTCATGTTCTCTTTGGTTTCTCTGTGCTTTCCAGAAATTAAAGACAATTCTGATTTACTAAACAAGTATCATAAAGGATTCTTCATCAACGGGAAGTTTCTCTGTTGCAACCAGACCTGTAAAGCAGCCCCTGGATGTACGATTTGGGAGAAACGTAATATGTTCTTTTATTTTTTTTATTAGTCTCATTGACGTTTTTCAGAATATTGCCAAATCACATGGACATATAAGGCAGTGTAATCAGTATAAAAGCTAATCTACTTACACCTTTTCATGTATGCGCTAAACATCATAGCTGCTATACATTGTAGCTTATAGTATAACTGAGGGAAACAGCACACTAAATGATATCTGCTGTGTTTGATTAAAAAGTTTGTGACAGTTTTACCTACAAAATAAACCGGAAGGAATTATTTTTCTCCTTATTCTTAAGATCTGTAGCTAAATTGTAGCAATATGCTGTAAGACCCTTCTAGTGGTGAGGTTCCATAAGCTGAGTGGGTAGGAACAATAGAAGTTCAGCACAAGAGTGTGTATGAATGAATGTAACACAATAAAGTTTCATAACTAAATAGAAGTAAAAATCTTATGTTAATATATAATGATATGTTTTTTTCTAAACAGTGTGATTTAACTTGCAGCACTTTTTTTATTTTAACATGCTTTTCTAAAGTATGTTTTGTAGAACTTCATCACAATTATTTAGGGATTTTAGCTTTTATCTGGAAAGACTGAGAGAGGAAAATTTATAAAGTGGTACCCTCCTAGGTTTCACATTTTCAGAAGGGAATTGCCGCATGTCTGTGTACTTAACAGTGTTGCTTAACAGTGAAATGCCAATTTTGGGAGAGGGAAAAGCAGTTTATGACGATTTGGGCTTCATCCTTTTAAAGCTTGAGTATCTGGAATCAGAGCACTGTAAGATCCACTGGTTTCAGTCATGATTGAACCTTGGTCTTAAGCATTTGCAGTCACAAACAAAAAAGTATGAACCCGAAATTAGGTGTGAGCCGTTAGGAACCTGATTTATATGTGTGAGACTGCCTGTAGCAATATAGCATTTACTTTTGAACTTTGAAATTAATAATATAGGCTTATCTACTATTACAACAGGTTTCATCTTTATGGAACACTAAATAATGTAAAGAGTTGTCAGCTGATTTGTAACAGTAATTTGAATAGCTTTGTATAGCTTCAAAACCACTTGTTATAAAAGCAAATAAGACCATGAAACCCCCATTCAGTGGCAAGGACAAGGAAATACCTCATTACCAGTCATGGATGGCTTAGCTAAGAGACAAATTAAAAAGAGGTTTTTGTATATTGAATGTTTTGTTTATGCCTGAGATAATAATGCATGCAGGATAATGTGCCGTATCTACTCTAAATTTGTTCCTAAATACATTCCTGAGCTTGCTAACAGACATGTATGGAGCACAGGGAGACTGTCTGTGCAGGGATGACTGCAGACAGCCTCAGTCTTGTAACCACGGGGTAACTGAAAGAAGTATTTCTTAATTACTGCTTCACAGATTAAAAGTTTCAATGAAACCATTTCAAAAAACAGAATAAAAATAAAGCATATACATGTTTCTCCCTACGTGTAATCAAATAAGCTAGCAGAACTGGGAAAACCACAGAGCTAAACACAAACACATATTTACCTGAATTTGTATTTTGGCGTAGATGAAAACAATGGCTGATGGGGTTTTTAAAGATATTGAGGTGGTGTTTGAATTAAGAGAAGGTTGGAAAATACAGAGGTAAAGCAAGTTGATAGCTCAGGGAGGTGAAATGTCAGCTGGCATGATGCTGTTGCTGCCACTGCATAGATCTGCAAATGGCAAAGCCTCAAGAGAGAAAACCTTACTTAAATTCATGGTTTTTTAGTTTGATTCTCCCTCTCTCCTAGATGTGACTCTGTGTTGCACAACCGGGTCTGTGAAACCACTGCCTCCAGTCCCTCAGACACTGGTAGGTGAAAACATTTGAGTATCTGGATACAGGGAAAGACCTGGGAGGGTTGTGGGATGGAAATGGCGAATTGCAAACTGCCACTCAGTGGAAGATGATGTGGACCTCTAATCTGCAGTGCAGCTTCAGCTTCCTTGTGTCCACCAGCATGTCAAAGGGAAGGACTCATCTCCCTCTCCCACGTGCTGTAAATGGCAAACTGGGAAAGTCTCAGCCACATTCAGGTCACTTTAACATGCGATGGCAGTACTGGTTACAGACGTTGTAGTGATGTCTTTTACTTTACACACTTATTTCCAGTGGGATCAGGGAATGCCATCAAAATTAGCTCCCTAGTGTGTAGGAGGTCCCCATTCCTAGAGATGACAAAAACTCCCCTCCAGCACCCTCCCCAGTGAAAGTGGTGCTCATAGTACTTGGAGCAAACATTGTAACAGAAGGTGTGAACAAATATACCTGCTTTAGGTGGGTGAGAAATGGTGGATGAACTGCAAATGTCTCTGGCAAATCCCAAGCTGTGCCCCCAGAGGGTTGGGTCAGGAGTACAGATGGCTGGTTAGGAAGGTCTGTTTAGCCCAACTCTACGGAGGCAGCCTCTAAGTTAATGAATTGGGAAGTGCATCTGAGCTTTTTATGTGCTCTTGCACATCTTGACTTTATATCAGATGGAAACCCAAGAGTGTGGTCTCCCACCAGCACCCACGGAGCCTTACTGTCCACCTGAGAAAGCTAGGCTTTCACAAACACAAAGAGAAAAACAGGACACCAGGATGCCAAAAGGCACTGCTCGTGCTCAATTCAGCCTGAGTCCTCTAGTACAGCAGTCGCCTGATGAAGGGCAATAGTTGGCAGGGTTAAAAATAAAAGCAAGACTGGAAGATTCAATTCTATGCTTATTTCCTCATCTGTCACCTCCTGTACAAATACAATGGCAATAGTGGCATCTTTGACCTTAATTTTACTGCCTAGCCTAATTATTGAGGTTTGTAGGTGGAAAGGAGGTAACTGACAAGAGAACAGAAGAGAACAAAGTGGTTTAAGCTATGATGCTTCTATTTATTTCAAACAAGACTAACAATATGGTCCATCTGTGTATTCACAGATCGTTACCCCAGCCTCCTCCGAATTAAACGATTGCGTTTCAAATCACAGGATTTTTAAATCTGTGTTTCCTGCTGTATTTTAATTTGTCTTCTGTTCTGTATCTTTAGAATACAGTCTGGATCTGTTTCCTAGCTTCTCTCTGTTAATCAGAAAGTAATTTAATGAAAAAGAAAAAATAGCTGGAATTTTTGTGTATGCAGTTGATGTGAACAGCCAGGCCTTTAAGAAACACACAGATTATCAATAGACAGAAGATAATACCACAAGAGATGTAAAATGGAGCTTTAAGAAAAATAATAATAAAGCCTTAGAAAGAAGCTATGAACAAAGAACCTTTTGACATTTTTTCTCATCACGAGATTTGAAAGTAATAGCATTGTAAATATGCAGCAGCATAACTTGTTTTGAATACCTCGGTCTGTTTTGCCTGGCTTCCATCAGGAGATGCTTTGTCTATCTGGAGAGATCATCAGTCATGCAAATCTGCTGCTGAACATGCTGGCTTCTGCTAGGCCTTTATGATTTATTATTATTATCTGCTTGAATTCACAGAAGGTATTTTGAAAGGGAAATTTAAAAAGCAAGGACATGACAGTTTTCAGATGGGTACTTCTAAAACAGATTCAGTAAGTGCAGATATAATAACTACCACATCTGGTTAGAACAACTTGACTTCATTTTCCCAAGCCATATGATATAATCAGGTTAAGAAGGCTAATACTGACTGCTCATGCTGAGGAACAGTCTATATTTGGTCACAGAGCTACTTCTGTAAGCTCTCAGCACATTTTTATTTTGCCCTTTCATCTACTCAGTGCGATCATCAGAGGTACCACCGTACCCCCCAGCCTTCCTTCCGCCTGTCTCAGTTCATGTCCCTCACCTCTCCAGCCTCTGCAAGTCTCGCTTCCTTGCTTTCTTCCCAACTGCCCAGAGGCATTACTTTTGCATGTAGGCATAACTGACTAGAGGCATTAAATTTTGCATAAGACATTACTTTTGCACACTTACATCCTGCACCTTTGATGCCCCTGTCCCTCTTGGTGGTTTGGCGTTATACCTCTACTATCCCACAGAGGAGCTGGTTCCTAAAGAGTGATGCCATTACAAAGAACAGTGGGCACAAAGGTCCCTTCGTGGGAACCAGTGGGCACTTGCCCTGTGCTTTGATAACAGCAGGAAGCAGGAGGTTCCTGCCTGAGAAACACTTTGACCTCTGCTGGGGCCTGGAAGCCACTGCAATGGCAAATGGTTCATGTAGGTCAGACCGATACCGCAGTAGATCAGATCACAGAAGTCCATTGAGTGCATACACATATCTTCTCATGCTTATATATTGGACAAGGTTTATGGAAGCTGAAGTGATCCAGCACATGCTTCCAACTGTACGGCAGGGGTGCAGTTCAGCGGATGGTAGCCCTTCCCCCTATGCACATCACAGCTGAAGTCAGACTGTCACCTACAGTTCTCTAGATGACATTGGTATGGTCATCAATATGAAATCCACAATAATATCACTGCCAGCATAAAGGAAATAATAAGATCCACTTAGTTATTAGTAGGAAATGCTTTGGGGCTTTCAGCCAATGCTGGAAATGGAAAGCTGTATGTATGGACAAAAATCAAGATATAAATCAGTACCAGGTTGCAGATGGATCCATCCAGAATATTGCAACAGACAAATACACATCCAGCAGTGAAACCCAAAGAGATGCAAATCTGATGTGCTCATCTTTGGCTGGTTCTTTTCCCTGGCAGATTGGACAAAGCAAAATTAATTTCTGTGATCATAACTCTTTCTGCCATTTACTTTAGCCAATCCTTTGCACTTTCTTCTGTTCACACAAAAAGAAAGCTCCATCAGAAGAAGACACTTTGATTGTTCTGTAAGCAAAACACAGGAAACTAAGAAAGAACAATTTGGTCTCCAAAAATTACCAAGGCCAAAACTCAGAGGTGCACAGGAGTTCGTAAACACGTTTACTGAATATCAACTTGCTCTAACATCACTAGATGCTTTAAAAAGAAAACAATTTAATCTCTATTATAACTTTCTCTATCTTTCTGGCAGCTGCAAGCAACTCGAGTTCTGTCATTATTCCACAAAGCAAACAGGTAGCCTAAGACTTGAATCCTGCCTAACACAGGCCCTCAAGCTATAAGTTCTTTTCCATTTATCGTCAGATATGGCAAGAGGAACCACCCTTATTGGGTTCAAGTAGTAGTTCTTGATGAGTGACAGACCTAATTCTAATCAAATGAGGAGGACTTTGCTGTGATACCTCTTTAAGAATGAGTATCTCCACTGGATCCTGGTGAGATCAGATTGAGACTTTGTGTGTTTGCAGGAAGAGATCATGTGCGTCTCCTGACTCAGGGGACTGAGTCAGGCATTCACTAGGATCTTTGGTTTCTCCTTATTTAAATTAAGTAAAGAAATGTCAATAAAGAGAAAACAAGGAAACATACAATGCCATGGTCACTTGGACTTGATTTAAAGGAATCACAGCCTGCTTCAGGACACTTGGCATTCTTCCCTGGCATTGCATTACAGTGGTTTTCAATAATAAATAGGTGGCATTTAGAGCCTTTTGTCCTAAGGCTTTCTTATTTTCCCTCATCCTTTGCTGTCAGTGTTTCAAGTGTAGTTTTCTCTTCTCTTAAAGAATTGTGATGTCTGGATTTTCTCAGTTATGACATTTCCAGGATTTCTAAATGTATTTCAGTTCCTTAATTTTAGATGCTCTTTTGCCCATGATTTGACTGATGTCACCTAACTTGAATGTCAGGCTTCTCATCCAAGTCATTTGTGTACAATTCCTCAACAATCAGTGATGAGAGGTAGACACTTCTGTAGGGTGACATATTTCACATGAAGACACAGGTCAAAGCTGGGTAAGATGCATCCTATAGTTACATGCCTACACTTGTTTAACTCTGCACAGGAAAAAGTAGGCACCAAGGAGTGGGATTCTTCATATCCAACATGCTTAGCAGAGTAACATCAATAAAACATGGTAAGGAAACGGAACAACTTAGAGTTAGCATAGGGTTTTGCTTTCAGTGATTAGCAGTAACAAATGACTTATGCTTGTTGCGCTTTATGGTGACATTACTATTGATCAAATGCCGTTCAAAAAAACAGTTATTTTATAATGCTGTGATGGGGTATTTTGATACAACAGGACATCAGCACACTTAGTTACAGTAAAGCTCAATGTGGTCTTGTGGTGTCCAAAGCACATGAATTGCAACAGTTCATTAAGCAGTACCAGCTTCAGATAGGTGTCAGGCTTTTGATACAAATTAAGTCTATCACAGAATTCTGGTAATGAGAGCTTCCTATTACAGCAGTGTCAGCCTCCACTGAGAGTTAATTGCTTCTGGTGTTATTATGATGGATCTTGGTTCTGTTCTCACCTGTCTCACAAATGTGGACAACAATTACCGGATTACGCTTCTAAATGGATGAGGAAAACATTGCTTGTCTGTGTCCATCTTCTTAGCTTTGATTAATTTGCCTAATGTCATTATAATTGTTGAAGATATAAGCAAACATGTACGTGTCATGTTATTTCTTACTGTACCCTGTGCTGTACCTACTTATCATTTTATTCCCTCTGTCTTCAAAAGCGGAAGCATAGAAACCTGCCTCAGGTGCTATCACCAGACAAGTCAGTCCTGAAAATGGCTGTGGCCCAATGCAACTATGAGCCCGAAGGAACTTCAGCTTTCCGGCTTGTCAGAAGCGACAAGTACTATGTATTGCAAGAGGGTGATTCTGACTGGTGGAAAGTAAGGGACTTGGAGGGGTAAGTATACACTGCAGAATATTTTTGTTCCACGGCCATGGTCTTCCACATATCCTATCTTCATAGACAAGACTGCAGGCAGTCCTGGTACCTTTCAGGATCTGTGTTAGGATTACCTTAATAGCTTTTAAACCTTGCTCTAAACGCCTCATTTTCTTCTGTGCAACTCCATTTTCATTATCTTCCTTGGCTGCCAGGTTGGGTAAGATTCACAACAGTCACTGCCTAGTATACTAAGATAGTACCCAGTGGCCTTAATTTTAAAATGTGCCTGAAGAAAGGCTTGTGTATACAGAAGCTGTCCATTTTTTCCAACTATTTAATTTAAGCGCATAAAAAGATACAATTTCTCCTCACAAATGTTGCCTCTCATTTGCACTAAACCATTTTCAGACAATCACCGTTACTACTGCAGTAGCAGTGACATCAGGGAGACCAGTGAGAACTGCTGAAGCACAAACCACTTCTTACTTCAGTCTCTCCCCAGCTTTAGCAATACTTTTCCACAGGGACAGAGCACCCCCATCCTGCGCAGTAGAGAAGAGTTTAATTATTTTCTTAGAGGTTCACAAGTGGAGGAATCCCCTTCAGCAACTTAAAATAAAATATTTTTGATTAATATCCAGCTGGGGCAGAAAAGTTAGTCCCTTCCCAAGTTATTAAATGAGAAACAGCTTTAGGAGTACACTGGAGACAAAGGCAGTGCAGCAAACAGAAGCTGCCTGGAAGAGATAAGATTCCTGGTCTGTCTCATGATGGATACTAGCTGAGTTTGATTTTATGTACTTGATAGAATTGTGGAAGGGAAGAATTTTTGAGCCAGGGGATGCCCAAGCTGCTTTGAAACAGAATGAAATTACCTGGTCCACTCATAATTTACTGATTAAGTTTACAACTGCAAGGAAAACAACAAATAAAACAACCTTAACTTAAGGTAAAGTGTCTGCACTTTATAACTCACAAGACTGTCATAGTGTTCTGGATGAAGAAAGCAGCACACAATCCCTGCAACTCAAAGACAATAATAAATTAGTAAGCTGAGATATGCTCTTAAATGCCTTCACTGGACTGTTTATGGCAATGTAAAAGCATATGATGCAGGAAGCTCTGCTTATAGATACTGAGTAGAGGGCTCTAGGATGAACAAAGCAGAGAGAAATCAAGAGCAAAGGGGAACATTTACAGTTTTTTCTTTGGCTTGAGCAACTAAGACTTTTGAATTATTGATTCTGTACAGACAAGTCATGCATACATGACAATGAAACCTTTAAATTCTGCTTGAAAAAAAAATTGAAGATCTCATTTTCTTGAATGTGGTATGAACAAACATCAGGAGTTACCTGTTTCACCTGTTTTCAAGCACTCTCAATTTTCTTCTCGCTCTACTGAGACCTCTTAAAAAAACCTCTTCCTTTCTGCATCCATCCATATTCAAATACACAATTGATCCCTCCTATTTATTTTTCTGATGGGCGCAGCATACAGCCCACCCCCTTACAACTACAGATGCCCGTTGGCCCCCATAACTTAGGTCCAACGTGCCATGCTGCCAGTTGCTTTAAGTGGTAGCTCAGCTGTCCATATTCACTTAGCTTAGCTTCTCAGTTGCATCTGGCATTGTGTTGGGAAGAGTGCTGAGCCTACTATTGACTTTCTGTGTTCATTCTTGGATACTCTGCTGGAACCCATGACAGCAACTGAGATGGCATGTAATGATATTGTTGAACAGCTGCTCCAATATTGCATATGATGAAACCAATCACGGAGGAGGAAACCATTTCAATGACTAGCAAAAAGAGTACTTCATTGAAATGTAATTTTTAAAAACAAATTACTTATGTATTTTTCTACATAGTAAGTAAAAGCAGAAATGTTTTAACCACAAGCATTTCTGTTTATGGCATTCCAAAATGCGACTCTCTGATTAATCCCTTTTCCTATTTTAAGTGACCAAATTGAAGATGCAGTCATGTATGATAGCTAAACTGTGAACTGTTTATTTTGCAGGAATGAAGGTTTCGTACCGAGCTCTTACTTGAGAAAGTTATCTCTGAATGATGATGAGCTAAGGTGAATCAATACACAGCCGTCAACTGCTTAAACGTTTTCCTCACCACTCTAGTAAAGATTAGGCAATATTTCTGGAATATTTTTCTTTTTAAATAACTTTCTGAGTCCTAAGCATAATGTTTCCTGAAAGGTATAGAATCAGATACAATTTGTCTTCTTGACTCATACATTAATGCAAAAAACATCGGTTGAAAATCCTGATTTCATCTAAATCAATAGGATTTTGCCACTGACTTCAATGATGCTGGGATTTCAATCTTTGTGCTCTTATTTCAGCATTGAATCTGCCTGGTTAGCATTCTCGTGCCTTTCTGTGTATGTGAGTAGTCCAATACAGGGCAAAGGGACTCCAGGTCTGTCAAAGTGATACATCAGACCCATCTTTTCCTTTTTAGTAAGATGACACAACATTGTAAGCATTAAATGTATGTGTAAGTATTTGAATGAAAATCTCACAGAAACATAACAGATTGTCTCATAGTAAACCATGCTGGACAAGGTTCAGAGGTTTCCTTAAAAAACCCTACTCTTATTGTATCCTGTAAAAGACAGCATAAATAAGAAACATTATTATTTCTGCACGAGAAGTTATTTTAGAGGTCTCTTTTTCTGCTACGTGAACTCCTTCTGTTGTTGGTCACGTTAAGAACATCTATTTGGAAAGTCTAGGGTTGTGCAGTTTTGGAAATCTTCCATGTAAATTTTGAAAAAGTAGATGCAATCTCTTCATAAGGTCACTAAAGGGATGTGTAGTTTCGTTGCCTGTTCCAGCATGCACTAAGAATATTTGGCTTTCCAACACATTGCACAGTAGAGGAGAAACGCTGTATAAGTGATTACCAAGTCATAAAAAATCCAAACAATTAAATATGTCTCAACTTTTTGAAATATTCACCTTAGACCATGATATAACTACTCAAAAAAATATGTGTAGTATGACTTTTAACCCAAGAAAGGTATTCTTCACAACTAGTCTTTCACAATTGCAGCAAGTTTTTTTTGTTTTTGCAGGGAAAACTCCAGTGTCACTGAACAGATGTTGGCAGAAGAGCAGAGTATTGCTAAGCATGAGTGAGTATATAGAAAGTCTTCATGAGAACCAAAAGATTCTTCGGGCAGAGATTGTCTTTGAACTTCAAACATCCACTATACCAAAAGCAATGGCATCCTATTTATGTCTGTCCTAATAATGATAATAATTATAGGTATTGTGATCAGCAACATCACTGCTTACAGACTTCCAAAAGTGTGAATGTATTTGCTTTCAGACAAAAAAGTCATTTAGAAAAATCAGCTAATAAAGGGATGCTTCTTAAAAGTGAACTGCTATTAAAAAGACCACATTGGAGCTCCCTGAACTGATCTGCCATAGCATATTTGGCTTGTTTCGTCCACTTGGGATCTCTCAGTTTACTTAAACATTATGACAACCATAAGGTTCAAGGTTAGAGGGGAATTATGCACCTCCCCACTTTTAGGGAGACAGATGTGTCATGGTCTGCAGGAGACGGAGCTCCTGGCAGAGCTTTAGTGCAGCCGGATCCTTCTCTAAGGAGTTACTGTAAGAAGTCAGAGTCACAGAGTGTGCCCAGATATTTCAGGGCGAGGAGACCCACTGGATGAGAGGAAGCAGATGGGAACTAGTGTTTTTCCTTTTACCTCATGTCCTAAAATCACACATGCAGTGGACAAGTCCCAAGTCTACCCTGTGGGTTTTAAAAGTCGTTTTGAAAATATTTACAATGTCTAGCATTTTTCATGTGTCTGCTGTGCCTTATTCAGAAATTAGCCTGTCAATAATAAGCCAAATATTTCTCTTTGCAGGTGGTATGCTGGTAACATCTCCCGTGCCCAATGTGAGCAGCTGCTCCGTCAAAAGGTCCTATATATCCTTTATCACTTATATATGAACAACCATGGAAATGCTTCTGTGTCCGTTGTCTTTGCTATACTGCGTAGCTAGAGGATGCTGATGCTCTTTAAATAGCTGTAGTACTACAGAGTGCTAGAAACCCTTGTGCTAACTTGGCATTGATAAACACATCTCCAAAAATGTCTGGATGCATTTATGTCTTTTATACATAAATGAACAAATGATACACCTCTAAAATAGGCTTGGAACAGAGCTACAAGGAGTGCATTTCCCACCAAAGCTCTGCTTTTTGGTTTTACCTCTAGGCCTGTGTTATTTGCTCCACTGTGACTCTTTCTGCAGGTGATTTTAGAGGAATTCCCTGTGATGGTTTTACAGTATACAAATGTGGAGTAAAAGAAATTCACCCAGACAAGCAGACAACCCCAACCAAACTCAGTGCTGTGGCCACTGAGCATTGGCTGGGCACAGCTGACTAAGAGCAAGGATGGATAGCACCATAGGACTAGTCAGGGGTACAAGTCTTTATAGGATATGAGCACAGAAGGGCTTGTTCATGTATCTCTCTGGAGGAGACGCAGCATCAGCTGTGCTTTGCTCTTGGGTGTGCTGTGTAAGCAAGTTCTTTCCTTGTGGTTTGCTGCTTTCTCACCCTCTGTCTCACTGGCACTTAGCCACTAACTGCTTTGACATAACCTGACCCTTTGGGAGCCTTGGCTCAGTGTCCTTTCCCTTACACCTCCTCCATAGATTCAGGGATGAAAGTCAAGTGTGGCAAATGACTGGAATAAGACGGTTATGCCCCAGACCCAAAAGATGCTGGTTACTCCAGACTAATTTTAAGGGGACATAAAATTTCCTTTGAACTTCACGGCAATAACCCTTAGCCTGTATGTGAGGTTCTAGATGTCTTCTTTCCTCCCCACAGTAGCCATTCCTAGCACATTGAAGGTGTAGCTGCTAAATAAACTCTGAAAACCAGAATTTCTAGACCACTATGATAAACCATTAACAGAAGTAGAAGTGGATAGTGAAAGTTAGGACTGGAATACCACATAAAACCAGTCCAAATATACTAGAGTGCCCTGAAAATCTTTCTACTTATTCAATATTTCAGAAATAGTTTGGCACTAGAAAATACATTAGTCTAGGGCATTATGTAAAGGAACTGAGTGTGGTGGATAGAGCTATTATTCAGATGGGATGTATGCGGCAGTGTTTCGGTCTTATAACATGTATTGCCTCTGGAGGGGACATGAGGAAGGAGACAGGGTTAACAACTCTCCATCTCCCCAGCTATAAATATGTGTCTGTGCACCAAAACCAAATTACAGACTACTTGCTTCATGTCTGGGCTGAGATACAACTCACCTAATTTTAAATATGTGGGATACCACAACCAGCTGCGTAGATCCCCTTTTTAGTCAAAAGAAATAAATATTTCTAAGGCATAATTCATCATGTCCTAATGTAGTTCTTAAAGGGCATGGTTTAGTGGTGGTTTTGGCAGTGTTAGGTTGATGGCTGGACTTGATCATCCTAAAAGGTCACTTCCAACCTAGAAAATTCTATGATTCTCTGATTCTATGAGTCACATCTCCTTCTCTCCTTTGCGGACATTACAGTGTAAAAACCTAAAGTTCACTGAAATGAATCCCAATGTCATTGTTCCTTGTAACTTTTTTTTTTTTTTTTAATTAGGGGAAAGAAGGTGCTTTTATGGTTCGGAAATCTAGCCAAGCAGGATTTTTTTTTTGTCTGTTTTCAGCAAGGTTCCTGAGTGAGTATCCAAAGAATATGTATCATTTCTATGAGCATGCTATGGGCATGCTGCTTGGTGTGACTGGTCAACAACAAAATTTCTACATTGTGTTAAGGGTGAAACTTGGGCTCATTCAGATCATATTAGTTATTGGAACTCATACTTGTCCATACTTGGGGAAAGGAAAAACACTCATGCCTTGAGATAAAGACGGTTTAATAAACTAATAACAAAACAAAAAAAAAACCCAAAACAAAACAAAAACAAAAAAAAAGGAAAATAACAGTAACAATAATAATGGTAAAAGAATATATAAGATAAAGCAATACAACACAAGTCACTCTCATCACCTGGTGACAGGATTGCCCAGCCCATCCCGAACAGTGATCACAAATTCCCCACCACCTCCCACCTTCCCCAGGCAACCCCCATTTATATACCGAGTATCACGTCTATGGTACAGAATATTCTACTGGCATTCCATTGTTCTGTCTATGCTGCTTCTCAGATTCTATGGGAAGCTGAAAAAAAGTCCTGGAATACTATAAATTTTCCTAGCAACAACTAAAGCAATATGTGTTATTGACATTCCTTTCACACCTAATCTGAAACACAGTGACCACTAGAAACAAAATTAGCTCTATCCCAGCTGAATCCAGGACAGGGAATAGCAGAGTCTTAAGAGTGAAAGAGGAGGAAGGGAGAGGGAGAGGGAGAGGGAGAGGGAATGTTTTGAGATTGGAATAGTAACAGCTGCATAAACTGAGAATAAAATGCGTGATTGAGTGGAGAAGACATATGTTTGGCAATTAAGTCCACACACTCTCATTCCCTTTCCGATTAGTATCATCGAGTATTGAAGACCAGAAGGTGCAATGAGGATCTCTATGGGAACTCTACAGATGAAGACACTTATAGAGGAGGATTTGTTATTCATGTCTGCTCCCAGCTCTGTTGGGGAATGGGGAAGGGAAGGGAAGGGAAGGGAAGGGAAGGGAAGGGAAGGGAAGGGAAGGGAAGGGAAGGGAAGGGAAGGGAAGGTGTTCAAAATTAGATGTAGAAACATTGCAAGGGCAGTATTTGAAAGCCTTTTGCTCTAGATGTAACTGTTGGGGGACAAGTACTAACCATCAGACTACATTAGAGTATTCAGCAGAAGTCTTCGATGTGATAGAATCCTGTACTATGTAGCCAGCAGGTGTAAAGGGGGGAAAACGAGGACTTAGGCAAATGTAGCAGTCTTCCTGGTGGCATCTACTACATATTTCGTTATTTGGCCAGCTGGTATGTTGCAGTTCATTCAGCAACTGGCTAATCTATTAACACATGGACTGGAAGGCCCTTTGGAAGGCTTTGACACGTACAGTACTTTGTGATGTCTTTCAGAGGTAAAAAAGGAACAGTCAAACATTACCATGTGCACAAGACCCCTGAGAAGATGTATTACCTCGCTGAAAATTACTGCTTTGAATCAATTCCCAAGCTTATACACTACCATCAGCACAACTCGGCTGGTAATCCTATATGTTCTTTCTACTTGATTGGCTTTGGCTTAGGCTTCTGGACTTCTCAGAGTTATGGTGAATCTCTTCCACTACTGAATGCTCTACATACTGAAACATCTTTTGGGAGAATTTGGGTGGAACTTGATCTAACACATTCTCAATCAATATAGTTGCTGTACAGCGCTTTTTGGTATTGTACTACCTCTTCTTGCAGTACCTTTACTGGACTAGCCCTTAAGCACAGAACATTTTCAACTTTGTGTCATGGTGCAGCAGCTGCTGAATATTGAATATCTGTCATATTTGGATGCTTGTAAAATGGCAGGGGAAGGGAGGTATTTGTTTCCCTGTGTTTTCTTTGATTTTGGAAGATTTGTGTATATATTTTGACCTTTAACAGGTTTTCTTTATAGGTATGGTGACAAGACTTCGTCACGCAGTGTCTACGCAAGTAAATAAAGTCCCAACCACAGCTTCATTAGGAAATGGTATGAAGATAATTTTCCTTTTTGAAACTGATGTCAACCTTGGCCACCAGGAAAAGAATAACCAGAAAATCATAACTCTTACTGCTTTCAGCGAGGTTACAGAACCTTTGAGCTCATTGTTTGGTGGCCATTTCCATTTGTCCACACAGGAGGCAATGTGAGAATTTGAGAAGGATGGTTTTTCAGTCAATATCTCCTTCTGTAATTTCCTTCTGTCTGCTCTAGGGTTGGGATTTTATGGTTCTGTGAAATAGGGTATCCCTTCCTACAAGTGCATCTGGTCCACATCCAAGGCAAGGTGAATGCAAAGGCATTTTATATCAGCTTTTATGTTGTGCCCTTTTTAAGGCATATTATGTCAAGTTTTATCAACAATTGTCATGGTTTAGGCCAAATCATCTCCTGGGGACCTGGGGGACCCCAGATGGGACCAACAGATGTTCCCCTCTACCTGTCTTCAAAGAGAGAGGCAGAGGAGGGAAAAAGAGATGTATGAGTTGAGAAGGAACTAAACTACTTTAATGAAATATTAGTAATAAAACAAAAAGAAATAATTAAATATAAACAAAACCGTATCAATCTCCCGAGATGACAATCATGACACCGGCTGGCACTGGGACAGTCCCAGGCTGGACTCAGTGATGGACGGGAACTGGATTCCAGATCTGCATTCGGGATCGGGATCACAGGCAGACGAACAGAGTCCTCCTCAGACGTCGGCAATTGAAGAAAGAGGGCTGCCCCTTTGATCCCTCAGCTTTTATACTGAGCGTGAGGCAGATGGGATGGAATATACTGTTGGTCATTTTTGGCTCCCCTGTCCTGTCTGCTCCTCCCTGCAGGTGGGACCCCACTATGCTTTTCCGCTTCCAACCCTCCAACAGGGCAAATAACAAAGTTGGTTGGCCTTGGGTGTTATAGCAATAAGTATAAGCAAGCTCCTTTCTGCATGCCATGCCTGGGCATCAGCTGTAACATAGATCTTATCACTCTCAGAGTGTGAACATTGTCTGCACAATATGCTGTTAATTTCAGTAGTTAGAAGAGGCCCAGCTAAGACGTAAAGTTACTGAACAAAACTGGTCCTGTTTTACCTCAAACCAGAACAACAGTGCAAGACCTTGCATGCTTCCTTCCCCAGTACATCTGAGTCATGGCCTTTCTTTCCCTTTGCCACATTACCTGGCACAGTAATACTTGTTCTTCAATCCCCTGCATGAAAATATATCATCATTTGATGCAGAAATCTTTCTTAAAACTATTTATAATTCTTAAACTTAAGCCATAGCAAGCAACACTTGTAGGAAGTGCAGCCTCCTTCCTTAACTCAAACAGAAAGCCAAGAGACAGGTATGTTTCTTCAGTGCTGCATGGTTCTGCAACCATCCAGAGAAAACAACAGCATTGCATGTGGGTGATACCATGCCTGCATTTGTCCAATTTTTTTTGCTAAAGGTTTTTCTTTTGTCCCACTAGGAATCTGGGAGCTGAAACGAGAAGAAATCGATGTGTTGAGAGAGCTAGGGAGTGGTCAGTTTGGAGTGGTGCATCTGGGAAAGTGGAAGGGACAATATGATGTGGCCATAAAGATGATTAAAGAGGGAGCAATGTCAGAAGATGAATTCATAGAAGAAGCTCAGACCATGATGTAAGCTATGGCATTGCTTAATTATTTGGAAATAATGATCTTTCCAAACATTAATCAGTAATATATAGTGCACACAGGAAAAAGAATTTCCTCTTAAAAATAGCATTAAGTAGCGTCGAGTACATTAGGCACAAGCTCAATAGGTAGCCACATAGGATATTTGAAGTATTACCAAAGGAACTTCACAAAGGTTAATAAGGGTCATCCACAAAGTTTTCAATTAACATCTCTTCCACAACTTCAGAGGTTCCATCTATGTCACTTAAAACTATGTTTCATTAGCATTTATACAGCAACAGTTAGAAAGCTGTTCCTGCCATCCTGCAGGTAGGAATGAGAGACAGATAAATAACTGAGAAATGCCAGAAATATGAACGAGGCTTTTAGTTTTAATCTCTGACTCCGAAGAGGTAAAGATGTTAGAATTTCCAGTGAAATTGCATGAGATGATAATTGAAGCCTACAAATTCAAGAATATTTCAGATATCTCGTATCTTGAAGGAATGCACTACATTCCTGTCAGTTAACTAGCTGATATGATCAGGATTCTCAACCTGAAAATTTTGCAATGTGTTTTTTGCAGAAAACCCTAAGACCTAAGGTCCACCCCACCAACTCAGATCTATTTTCTCCCATCATTAAGGTTGCACTCTTGTACTGCTAAATCCTGTTTCAAGTTTTGACGATGAAGTTGTCATTTCATCAATACTGAGTCGTCTTTTGATTGCCATCAATACTGAGTTCCAAAGTAATGAGCAGAACGACACTCAGTTCTTCCTGAAAAGTAATATTTAAAGTCTGAGATGGGACTGTATCCAGTCTCTAGAATTTTTCAGTACCTTGTGTTAGTATTTGAAGAACAAAACCGACAGAAATGCACAGTAATCTATATTTATTCTTCGATTATTTTATCTTTATTTATTTCAGGAAACTTAATCATCCCAAACTTGTTAGACTGTATGGTGTATGCTCAAAATCATATCCCATCTATCTAGTGACGGAATACATGCCTAATGGCTGTTTGCTTAGCTACCTGAGGAGTCATGGGAAGGAACTACAGCCCCTTCAGCTTCTGGAAATATGTTATGATGTTTGTGATGCCATGGCATTTCTGGAGAGCTGTCAGTTCATACATAGAGATTTGGTAAGCTATCCCACGGGAGAAGTGGAACAGGGAACGTGGTGGGATTGACCTAACACTGGGCGGTCCTGACCCTCTACATCAGCCATAGCTGCAGTGTCTCTGTTGGCCCTCACCCCAAAAAGCATTGTGGTTTGTTGAGCAGAGACACCCAGCTGGCTTAATACAAGGCACCTCTGGATGAGCAGCACTAAAGCCCCATGTCAACAGCGCTGCCCCCAAGGTATCATGCTCGGCTTCAGAGCTGAGCTGACAGCCCTACAGCCCTGCATGCTCTGCTGCCCGCGTTTATGGGCTCTGGCCTCAAGGACTGACTGATGCACCGCTTGGCAGCGCAGACCTCCAATTGTAAAATTAGTCGGCTGAAGTAAAGGGTTCTGTCTGATGATGCTGTAGTCCTCCAGGAGAAAAAGGTGAAACATAAAAGATTTGGGTCACTTAGATTGTTTTTAATGAGTTAGAGTCTTGTCTAATCGGGAACTATTTCTTTTATAAAACAAGTGTGAACACTGCTAAGATACACTGGAATTTCTTCTGGGGTATTGCAAGCAGGAGTGGAACTTGAAAGTCTGCAGCTGCCTATCTCTTTTAAATACATTGATCTGCCAGTTTTCAAACAAGTATTTTGAGTTGCTTTCCATAAGGGGATCAGTCCTTTCAAGGACTTAGGCCCAAAGTTTATGCAAAACTTAACTTTCAAGAATACTGACATAAATCTTTGGGGAAATAAGATGTTATTTTATTGGCCTATGAAAAGTGAACGTATCCAAATTTCTGGTGCATTGTGCTTCACAGTCAGGAGCAGTATTTTGCTTTCTAACTCTAGGCAAAAATATGTTGGAAGATTTCTGACAATGTATGTTACCGACTTGCTTCATTTTCCGATAGGGGTGCGGTCTTCTCAGGTAGCATTTTAAATGTCTTGTTGATGCTTTCAAAGAATCGTCTTTATGTGTAAACAAAGTTGTTATCTCACTAATTTTCACACTTGGATTCAGAAATCACAAATATCAGACAACTTAGGTAGCAGAATTCAAGTTGTAAATATAAATCATTTTCCCAAAACCTGGCTGTACACCATGGGAAAAGAGAAATAAAACTTGAGCATGGTTTCAGGTTGAAGCCTCCAGATTTAAACAGAAATTAACAAGCATTCAGGCAGAGAAAACAGCCTTAGATAAATGTTATCAAGCGATCATCTGCAGAATTAGGCTTATATTGAACTTTTCATAAATCAGGCTGTTTAAATCACCTTTCATTGCTCCACTCTGTTTTTAGTACATTGCAAATAATCCAGTCAATGTTTTTCACTTTTTGATGTCTTGGTAAATTCTGAGACTATTGAAAAGGACCCTGCAGTAGGACATAATTTGAAAGACGGGGTTTAGTTTCCGGTTCTGTTGCTGTTTTTCTAAGTGGATGTGGGTTTCTCACCTCTGTTTCCTCAATGTCCTTATTTGTAAAGTTGGGTAATGGTAAAGAATATTTTACAATAGTAAAAAAGTGAAATAAGAGAGCTACTTACTATTCCCTTACAGTTCCAAACAATTGCTTCAATCAAAGAATGTCATTATTCGTTGAAATGCTGGAGGACATAAATTATTATTAGCAAATTACCAAGACATGTTGTTATTTACTTCTCTTTGCATTTTTTTCCACTCATTTCTTTTCTTATTTCTCTACTAAAGGCTGCTAGGAACTGTTTGGTTGACAGCAATCTTACTGTGAAAGTGTCTGACTTTGGGATGACTAGGTAAGTGAAAAAATTGGGAGCCTTGTGAAGCTGTGATGTTAGTGAGGATGTAGTTAACTGGCACTGATCAGCTAGCAACTGGCTCTTAGGAAAGTTAAGCCACAGGGTGTGATTCGGCTCTTTGCTTCTCCTTTACATTAATGACCATGGGGATACAATAAAGTCATTCCACTGTCTCAAAAAGTTAAGGCTTAAAGGGCAGTCGCAGCTTAGAGATTTCACTAGTCATGTTTGTTAAAGAAATCTCGGAGTTTACGTTGTGTACAAGATTTTCACTTAATTTGGGGGCCAAACATCTTAATCAGCAGCCTCAATGGAGAGAAGTTGCAGAGGATGAGCAGCCTAGAGAAGACGTCCTCTGAGAAAAGGCTGAGGGAGACAGCTGCTTAGTCTGGTGAGGAGGAGGCTAAGAGAGGATTTAAAAGCTGCCTTTGTACTTACAGGTACAAAGCTGATGGAGCCAAGTAAGTCTTATCAGTGCCAGGTGATATAACAGGGGACATCAGCCACGTACTGTAGCTTGGGAAGTTCAAGGTGGACAGTAAGAGAAATTGTCACCCCAGGAGGGTGGTGGAACAGTGAAACATACAAGCCAGGGAGGCTACAAGATTGCAGTCTTTGGAGGCTTTAAAGACTTGTCTGCACAGAGCCATGGCTGACCTGATCTCATGTTGGCAGTAATCCTATTTGAGCAGGAGGCTGAGCTAGATGGCCTTACAACAAGCATTTCTATGATTCTGCATTATTTCTCTAGTAAGTTGGTGTCAATGGTCTGTTCTACAGATTATAGTTAAGACCTCTATCAGGTATCCTTTGGAAATTTGGCATTCTTCCCAGGTTTTTTTTAGGAATCTGGTGATGTAAAAGGAAGAAGCAGTAAATAGTATTTCACTGTAACTTAGTCACAACCAAGTCTGGTTCTCGCCTTGTAGGTATGTTCTGGACGACCTGTATATAAGTTCATTAGGAACCAAGTTTCCAGTGAAGTGGTCAGCACCAGAAGTTTTTCATTACACCAAATTTAGCAGCAAGTCAGATGTATGGGCCTTTGGTATGTATGGAATTTGGTATATCAGCATGTACGCATATATGCCATTACACTGGGATTTCCTCAGCTTACTAAGCAGAAATGACAGACATTTACAGACTGAAGGAATGTAAAAAGCAGCTACAGCTTATGTTCTTGTTTAATATTTCTATGTATCCAAGCCCTATCCTCTTTGGATTTTTTCAGCACTACTGTTTTTCTTTTAGGCATGTAAAAATTCTGCCCGCTCCCCATTTGTTGCATATGTGTTTAATATGGTAAAGTAAGCTGTTGGCAGTGGAGATCAAGCAGTATCTTTGGCGTATCTAGACCATAAATCAGTGCTGCCCAAGTCAAAAAGAGCCTTTTTGTTAGTCACAGAGGTCAGAGTGGACTCTGTGCACAAGCCAGTTGTGGAAGGGAGTCTGTGTGAGAGGGGACTCTCTATCTCAGCAAAAATAAGATGCGTTTGCAGATCACTTTCTACGCAGGAATTTCCAACATATGAACTTCTACTTCTAATGTGAACATTTTTGCAGGTATTTTAATGTGGGAAGTGTTCACTTTGGGAAAGCAGCCCTATGAGCTTTATGATAACATGCAGGTGATTGAGAAAGTTTCTCAAGGATACAGACTTTATAGACCACAGCTGGTATCAGACATCATCTACCAGATAATGTACAACTGCTGGCATGAGGTATGTATATCTGCACATGCAAACTGGAGCAAACAAAATAATTGGAATCACCGCGAGTCACTGTTGATAGCAGAACTAATGTTCATAGTGGAAAATATCCCTTATAAAAGCCATTGCTTATGTGTAGCACATTCTATATAGCAGTCTAGTTCAGGACATTGTTAGTACAGGAAACAGGGCATAAAGGAAGATTGGTTCCCTTCTTCTCAGGACCATGTATTTAAGCAAATAACAGTAAAATACCCTTCAACATCAACATAATATACAGAATGAGATTCTACTCATGTAATTTTAATGGTTTAAAATTTGGTCGCTGAATTGTCTAAATTCCTTCCATAATTACAGGACCATTACTGGTACCTCTCCACGGTCATTTGTTCTTTCTGTATTAGCCACTGCAAAATAAAAGCTATCTGCTTTCATACACAAAGATCTTAAAAAACTAATTTAGATGAGACCGCTACCCTTTTGGATATCTAACGTTGCTTGAAATAACCCCACCCTTAAAAAGGAAAGGTTGTGTTACCCGGTCTGTCAGTCTCCTAGGAATCATAAGTCAAATGCTGATCATGCTCATATTATTTTGAGACATTTGTGTCTGCTGTGCCAAGAATTACCCTGATTTATTGTTTTTCTTCATCTAAGTTTTAGTCAGCTGTCTGTGGACCATGATTACCATGATTTGTTTCTCACCAGCAACAAAGAACTTTTTGGCACATTACTGGTGATACCATGAAATTACAGTAATTGGGGGTTTTTTTAGATATAATTGTCAGAAAAATGAGAAAAATAACTTATATTTGAGGACATGTTAATGCAAAGGAAGAAGATTAAACTATCACAACATAAGAAATACATAAAAAGTAACTTTGATTTTCTTTACCTCATAATCGTCACTGTCTATGAATTTCTGCATGCCAAAATCAAGAGAAACTAATGCAAATTACAGTTCTTGAATGATTTCAAAATTAAATAACCATACCCATCATCTTTGCTTGATTTAGCTACCAGAAAAGCGCCCTGCCTTTAATCAGCTCTTGACATTTTTTGAGGCACTGAGAGAAGACAACAGAGCTTGAAAAAGAAGATTCATAAACAGATGACTGTGCACACTGATTCCATATCACCTGTCTTCTGTACAAGAGCTAAAGCTGAAATCCTCCTGTCATTAGCCACCCCTATGATTCTGTATATTAGTGTTCTTCTCCTTTAATCAGGGAGTTGACCAAGAAGCATAAGGAGAAAGCTTTTGTGACACTCTGCGGGTGACAGAATTTGGAAGGATACTGTGGAAGAATGTAATTCATTTTGTTAGCATTGTCTCAAAGGACTTCTCAGACACTGATATATATATATATACCAATTGTGTACGCTCCTTCAGTGCTTCCAAGCTGTCATTATTTGGCCTTAACTGGAAATGTAAGCAGGGAAATATATGCTTGTTAGGTTTTCTGATTATCATAACTCATCTGAATGTGTTTTTCCTCTGTAATCACTTGAAGCTGACACCTGAAGTCAAGTTTAGAACTGCTGCAAATGACAGCAACATAAATAGTTATGGTCTTGCTTTCAATTATTTAGAAATTACTACTGGTAAAATATTTATCAGTTTGCTTACCAGTACTATTGACTTTAGTTTGGGCCCTTAGAGTGTATGCTTGATTTGGAATTTATTGTGAGCTACATATCTAAGATATCTGCAACTTAGCAACATATGAGGTGTTTACTAGAGTGTTATTGCTTCTGACTACAGACAAAAATGGAGAAAAAAAAAAAGGTTCCATGCAGAATTCCATAGTCATTGCAATAGTAAACGGTAAATTTGCTGATCTCTATAAAACCTGAAGAGCGAAGATTTTAAGAGAACTGAAAATGCTATCAATATAATTGCTTAGCCAAATATTTTACTGCTGAGGAGCTGAAATTTGGCTCCTGATGTTAACAGTCAGTTCTTAAATAAGATCACCCAACTTTCAAATGTGTGTAGCACTACACAAATTAATGCTAACTTCAGTACATCTAGAGATACCAAGTACATCTGAAGCTTCATAACTATAACAGAGGAGTCTAAACTTAGACACTGACATTTGTAAAATGCTGATCTAATATGTACAAAATAACAGGGTTTTAAAATAAAGTAAAGTCTGAAAAAAAATCCTCTCCTCTCTACTTATATTTGAGCTAGTTCAGTCGGTGATGCCTCTAAGAGTCCAAGTGGTGTCTGCTTGCCCTTTCCCTGGTGGAGCTGGCCCAGCCCTAGCAGGAACCCCTCTGCAGCTCCAGTTTCATCTTACCTGAACCTAAGGAGTGAGAAATGCAGGGTGCAGACATAAGGGGACAGGGGAGAAAGAAATGAAGGTGTCTGGGCCAGCCAGAGGCTCTGGCACCTGTGTTGGCTGGTGTTGCCTGGTCCCAGCACTGGAAGCTGGCTAGCAGAGCACATCCCTGTCTAGGTGGGGAGCTGCGCACGTGTCTGAGGGAAAGAAGCATTTGGGGTCATGCCAATGACTGTGGGGATCTATAAAGGCCTGGTGGGCCATGGGAAGCTGCAGATGAGGGAGAGGTAGGGCATGGTGTGATGTTGCCCGTGCATCAAGCTGGGGCAGGGAGTGCTGACCCGGGGAAAGGGTCAGGGAGGAGTGCTGGCACAGATAAAACATGAGAGGAGGGTGGGTACCCCAGCACAGAGGGTGTGAGGTGTTGTTGGGGCTGAAAAATATACTAAAAAGCTGAGCTTTTTAGTATAAACATTGCCTTTATATTTCTGTTCTTCCAACATCTTGCTATATTTTTCTAGTGGTTTTATGTGTTGACAATTCTGAATGGTGTTTTTTGATTCATAGCACAGCTTTTAAGATTAATTGCTCTGAAATGAAAGCTTTGCCTTAATGGAAATGTTAATCTTAACAACAGATCTGAAGATGGCTGGCATGACTAATTACATTATTTGATTGTTTCCAGCTTTGCCATTCCCTTTTCTGTTACTGCACAGTAAGTGGGAAGATCATACATAGTTGAATTATTTATGTTAAAGGTTCAGCTAAAGTACTAAGGTTTGGGGATTTATGGCAATGGCATATGTGATGTAGGTAGGCAACTTGCAGAGAGGGACCTGGGAGTCCTGATGAACATGTTGACCATGAGCCAACAATATGCCCTTGTGGCCAAGAAGACCAATGGTATCCTGGACAGCATTAAAAAGACCATGGCCAGCAGCTCGAGGGAGGTCATCCTCCCCCTCTACTCTGTGCTGATGAGAACACATCTGGAGTACTGTGTCCAGTTCTGGGCTCCCCAGTTCAAGACAGACAGGGAACTGCTGGAGAGAGTCCAGAGGAGGGCTGCAAAGATGATCAAGGGAATGGAGCACCTCTCTTGTGAGGAACGGCTGAGAGACCTGGGGCTGTTTAGCCTGGAGAAGAGAAGACTAAGAGAGGACCTCATCAGTGCTTATAAATATCTAAAGGGCAGATGTCAAGAGGATGGGGCCAGACTCTTTTCAGTGATGCCCAGCAACAGGACAAGGGGCAACGGGCACAAACTGGAACACAAGAAAGTCCATCTCAACATGAGGAAAAAATGCTTTACTTTGAGAGTGACAGAGCACCAGAACAGGCTGTCCAGAGACGTTGTGGAGTCTCCTTCTCTGCAGATATTCAAAACCCACCTGATGTGTTCCTGTGCAGCCTGCTGTAGGTGAACGTGCTTTGGCAGAGGGGTTGAACCCTGGATGATCTCTGAAGGTCCCTTACAACCCATACCATTCTGTGATTCTGTGATTGTGTAACTTAAAGAAAAATTATTTGCATCCATTTACATTCCTGTCTAGTTTGCAGTTCATCAGTATCATCTGTCTACTGTTTGAACTGTCTCACTTAAGCGTCTTGTCTCTCAAACAGGTAATGAGTGTAGAGCGCTAGGAAAGTGTTTTGTGAGCCCAGAGACTCCAGCTGTATGTTTTCAGATCTATGTTTGACTGCTTTTTACAGTTTCTGATAATTTTAGAGGCCCATGAGTTTAAGTCTATGCATTTGCTGAATGTTTTTCATGCAGGCTCGTGTTTGCTACTGGCCCTTTGTCAGAACACAGAACACAAAACACAAGTTCAAATTGCTACTGGCCCTTTGTCAGAACACAGGACTGAGTAGACACCTTGTGCTTTCCAGTCACCCTGGTGTGTACAGAACAACTGCACTGGCATCATGGCAGGTATGACACGGAACGTACAAGACCTAGAATGAGAGAAATGCTGGCTGGAAGGGACCTCTGGAGGTCATCTAGCTGAACTTCTCACTCAGAGTGGGACTGCCCCCACAGCTCGATCAGCCATACCCTTGTCTACCTGAGCACTGAACACTTCTAAAGGTGGAGATCCCACAGCCTCTCCCAGAGAATAAATAGGCAACCTGTGCCAGTGCTGCACTACCCTCCTTGTGAATGGCTTTTCTTTTTCAGGTGCAACCTGAACCTCCCAAGCCTCAATCTACTGTTCCCTGTATGTAATAGTGCGATTTGTATTTCTAGTATGCAGTATTTGTAATGCAATATTTGTAATAGTGGAGACAATGGCTAAGGTACTGGGGTGGGGGAAAGAACTTTGATCATTTGGTATTAAGGAAGTTTATTCCATTTTTAGATGACAAAAAACCACAGAGATATTTTAAATATTTTTTTTACAGGGGCACTGGCTATTTGGTCTCAACAATACTTATCAAGCAAACAGTTAGAAAAATAACTTATGTTACAACTTCCTAACAAAGTTCCAGTGCTTGTTAGTCTTCATTCAGTATCTGTTTTACATTGATACAGATTTCCTGAAGGTGCAAAAATTGCATTTATTTCTTACTAAATTGAGTTCTTCATCACTAAGGGTCTTCTGGTGTTCAGGTTCTTTTCTCACTGTCTATTAGATACACTTTTGAGGTCTCCATCTGGAAAGATCAAGATGTTCCTCATGGGCATTAGGAGTATGTGTTCTTCTTATGTCTGTCTTGGTCTGTATACAACTCTATACTTCCAAGCTTTTGTATCTCATTACAGAGGAAACAAAGAGAAATTGGATGCAACACACTTAAGAAAAGCAGCACAAATATTGTGTAATATTATGCACATAATTCATAGAAAAAACACAGGACATATATCTCTTCAATTTTTGCATGTTTTCTAGTTACCACAAAAACAGCAATTTAGTTGCTGTTGTCTATGAACCAGTAGATTAACAGTCAACCAGAAGACATTATGTTTGATGACACCCATAATGTTTTGGTCCTTGCTAGGCACTATTGTTAAAAGATAATTGCAAAAAAAAAACCCAAAACCCAACCACACATAAACTCTTAGTGTCTTCTAGAATGATGTTTGTGTCTCTTCAGATGGCTCAAACCCCATGTTGCTTTTTCCCTGTTCAGCGTAAGGGTTCACCTCTTCACAGTCTGCTCCTCGGCCACTCCCACTTTCTCTCGCTCTTCTGTAATGAAAATTCATTTTACATTAGAAGCCTTTGTTCTGTTCCAGTCCCTCTGGATCTCCAAAAGAGCCTTTTGTAAATAATACTGTGCTTAACTGGGAATATTTATACCAAAAGGAATTGTGTTGGTTTTAAGGGGAACTGTAGCAAACTGACTACCTTCTTAGAAACCCCATTAATGGAGAGACATAGAAAACCAACCCAGCTATATTGCTGTTAATACAGTAATATTTAAGGAAAATGACGTTACTGGACAACCTCCAACAAGATTATTGAAAACTGCAGGTGCTGAGGGATGTGGGCAAACTCTGCTGTTGGAGAAGGCACTGTGTTCCCTGCAGTCCACTCCATACACCTCACGGTGGGGTTGGTAGAAGCCTGGCCACACCACGGCTCCCTGCGGCCACAGCATCCAGCTACCTTGGTTAAACTGCTGATGATGGGGAAATTGCACTAAGCTGTCAAAGATGCCCTGTGCTGAAAGGCAGGGAGCTGAACCTTTAGCCATCGCTGTTGATGGGAGTGGGATAATAAGCTTTAATTCCTTAACTTGCTTCATTTAGATTTGGCAGCCCATTTGTAAGCACCCTGATGATTCCATCATCCCAATGTCTCCCAATGGTCGTGATCATAGTATCAAAAATTTTACTTACTTTTTTCGATCTCTCTGCCCAGTGATGATCAAGACAATAATTCCAATGACAACCAGGCTAATGACCACCCCAAATATAATTAACCAGACCGTGACTGGCGGTTCATAAGGTGTGGCCAGGGTTGGAGGTATGCCCAAAAACTCCAGAGTGTTATCATCCAGTCTGAAAGCCTCATTGATTCGTCCCCGAGACATCCTGCCATTGAGAGCAAATTCAAAGAGTTTCACATGTTTATTGGAAGGAAATAAACAGTTTCAGTTGTTTTGTAAATCTCCAGTGTGCCAGGCTTCCCCTGAACTGCTCAGTTGAAAAGGCTGTGCTGAAGGTACTGCTAAACCCATATTTCTTCTGGTGCAGGGTGGTGGGTGACAAGCACAGTACCTTAGGCCCTTAACCTGTCGCAGCTTAACTGACATATTCAGACACTGTATGAACTCTTAAATTCAGTCTTGACATTTATCAAAATGAGGCAAACAGCCTTCTGATCTCCCTCTCTATTTGCATTTTGCCCCATATTCTCTTTACCCTAAGTTTCTTGGCTATCCATAAGCTTCTTGGATATGTGAAGAAAACCACAGCTTTGACTTCTTCTTGCCTGTTTCCCCTCTGCAGTCTTCCACAATTTTGATTCTTGTGTTTTTCACTGCCCTGAAAACTTTCCCTGGTGTATTTTCTGTGCCTTGTTTTCCCCTGAACTCCTGCTTCTGCTACTGAGTGCTAACCGGACAGTGACTTTCATAGCCATATTCTTCTCCCTTGGTTCACGAACTCCACTAACTGCTTTTTCAACCCCCTCTCATGTTGCTGTGGCTTTTAGATTTGTGCCCTCTTCATTTCCCACTGTACATTATCCTTGACCACCTGCAGAGCTGCAGTTCTACTTATCATTTTTACAGCAATGACTTACAGTGGTGTCATACTGTGCTATAAAAGAGCTCTTCATTGACCCGTAAGTGGGAACTTGCTCCTGCTCTGACCTCTTCTTTCCTGTATAATCAAATACATCTGGCTGTCTTTCTGAAACATCATTATTCTGGAGTCCTTGCTATACAACAATTCTTGCACTGAGTCTTCACTAATGAGAGGAAGAAAACACGCGTGCGTGCACACACCATTACCGTGCCCTGGATTTCAGAATATTAGATAGTTCCTGTTAAAGTTTGAGCAATGATATTTCCTGGCAAGGTATGATGCAATTAGATGCGTTATGGCAGTTTTACAAGCCCCCTAAAGCATTTTACACTGGCTGTTGTCCAAGACACCATCAGGTAGATGGACTGTTTTCTTTCTGTCATAACAGCTTCTCTCATCCCACTACTTCCATGCTAACTGCAGAACAGAAATTCTTATTACCCCTTCTGCCTCAGCTGACTTGAGCACTGTTTTCCTTTCCACCCTTTCACCTGGTTGGTTGGTTGGTTGTTTTTTCCCCAGAGAGCAAAATCTCACCTGATGGCATCTTCCACGTCAGCTTTGGGCACAATACCACTGACATTACCTGGCATGCTGACAGTGAGGTAGAAGGAGACCCTTTGTGTCTGATTTATAACGTGAATGTCTTCAATCCTGAATGAGAAACAGAAGCAAAAGGGGCTTTGTTGATTGTTAAGATGACATTAGCTTTAAATTCAGGCATGTGAACAGTTGCTTTTGATCGGCAATGCCTGGGGGTGAGTTTAAGCTGAGTGAATGCTTCCTAGTGACCTCAACTGGCAAGTGAAATCAATTCTCCTGACAGAATTTCTTTTTTCCATGTGCTGGTTCATAACTTGAGATGGAGAGAGTCTACCCTGTACCTAAGACAATACTTGGTATAATTTTCCAAAGCACATAATCAGCTACAGAACAGAGTGTTTGGGGCAGTCCTCTTGAATGAGGTGTTGTATGAAGTACCAAGTGGAAAAAAAAAAAAAATCCTTCTTCCTTATATTCTGCTGGGAATAGATACTAGACATTACATGACTGATGTTCTATAAAGTAATATCAAATAGCTTAAGTAGATAGCTTCCAAAAATTTTTGAAGAGACCTAATAAAAATGGTTGTTTTTCTTACCTTGTTGGTAAGGGTTGTTTTTCTATCTATTTCAAATGATAGATTTTATGTTTGTAAGTGAACCTAGATAAGATTAGTAACTCTGCACAGATTTCTAGTGTTTTATAATCAATGTGTTTATCTTTCCTGGGCCCAAAACCTCTTGGCTATTCAGTATCTTACACATACATTGTTAGAAATTTTTATTTCTTATCGGTGTGTCTTCCCTGATATTCCCACATAGGTGTTGGGCACAAATTCTCAAGGCTCGCTTCCACCACTGATAAACTGTGGGATACAAAGCCTTCTGGACCCACTCAAGTTACCTAACTTTAACACATTACTCCTAAACTTCAGACTCCTGAGTAAAGAGAAAAGACAGCATGTAACCAAGCTGGTGTCTTGCCTTTTGCAACCAGCTGATGTTTAACATTGTTTGCTGTCACCTTACATTTGACAGAAGGCACAATTTATTCCACCGATTCATGCCGCTAGCAAACCAGAAGCAATATAGACATAGTCAGCCCAATTAAGCAAGCCACTCACTGGAAGTTAACTTCCTGTTTCTTCACCTCTGCGAAGTATTTTCTCATGGCATAGGCGATGGATGCCTTGAACAAGAAGAGCTCGCTTTCATCCCATTCATACTGCAAAAACAGCGCAAGAGAAATTCATCAGCGATAGTGATTGTACAGCAAGTTACCTGGCACTAAGAAATCATGCGAGAAAGAAGTAGCCATTGTAAGGCATGGCATGCACTTCAGTATTATTTATTTGTGCCATGATAGCACTACTTAAACCTTTTAGCACTGTTAATCTGGGTGCTCTGCAGGAGAATAAGCAAGCAGGCATCCCTGCTGCCAGACACTGCATTTTCTGGTACCTTTTATGGGGCTGCTGAAGATGCTGCAGTCCCATCCCATCTCCCTGCTTTACGGGGAGTAAAGACACCAGGAGCAACATTATTCCTACTAAATATTGTGCATTCTGCTTGAAGTCTAAAGATTTCATAATTTAGATCTTGTTTTAATCACATAATTTTATTTGCAGACCTGTTCTTTCAGGAGGAGAAACTTTGAGGTGGGGTTGTTGTGTGAAAGTGGCTCATTTATTTGCTTGATGACCTAGGATTTTTGTTTTAAGTTTGTTTTGTTTGGGCAAAAAACTCTTTGAATCAGTATTTCTGCAGCAGGCATATGTGTTTGTTGGTTTTCGCTGGAGAATAGATAAGTGATATAAAAAATTCACTGCCTACGTGCAGGTTCCTCCCAGCCTGCCTTATGAGTCCAAAGTTATTTGCAGTGGAATTCAAAACCAGCTTCTCTGGGGCAGAAACTGGGAGCTGTACGGGGGCAAAAGACACCTGATAATGCAGCCGGGTCTGTTGTGCAACACTGCGTGTGCACGAAGGGAAAACTCCTGTTTGAACTCTGTGGCTTTTATTTTTTTTTATCCCCCGAAGGCCTAGATTTGATTGCATTTATGGTATCTGAGTAGGAATGCCTATAAATGCTGTCAGTGACAGTTTTACACAGCTCCCGACTTTCTCGAGTATCATTCGGGAAGGTGTGGCAGAAGGCAGCCCTGCTGTAACAGGCTTTATAAAACCCCGCTACATTTTTCAACCCCGTCCTCCTCTCGACACTGACATAAAATGAAGAGAGAGGAACACAGGGGAGGGAGGAAAGAGCAGAAGGAGACGGCTGTTGTCGTTCCATCCAGGATCAGGCCCCTGGATTCACGCAGGAGACCCAAAACCCCTGGGAGCAGAGCAGCCCCCAGCCCGATGCCAGCGGCGTGCGGAGGGCAGGGGCTGTGCCAGCTCCGGCAGCTTCCGCTTGCCAAGGTCAAAGCTGCGAGTCACCTCTGCCTGGGCAAATGCCCCCGGCTTTCTCCTGCTTGCCGGGCAGCGGGCAAAGCCCCACGCTGAAGCACTCCTCCTTGTTACCGCCATTGTCTCCGGCAGCTGGCAGTGTTCCCCGTCACAGCCTACAATGCCGTTGTGGGGGGTTTCTCCATTTTGCATTTACCCCCAACATCTTTAGGGTCTGCAGTGCTTGCTTTTATTTATTTATTAAACTAGGAGCTAATAGAGCTTGATTCCTCCACTGCTGCTTTCTGTACTTAGCATCTCAGCTTTTTAATCATTTACTTGTTTCTGCGGCATATATTGTGTCTTTTTAAGTCTAATGTATTTTAATTGCCGCTGTGCCTCTCAAGTGCCTTTATAAATACCATTACGGCCCACGTGGATGGGAAGTACCTCGCTGGCCTCTGATCTGTGTTTGAGTAATGACTACCCCCATGCCTTCCCTCGGCATCTCAGAAACCTGCCTTGGTGCCCGCGGTTCGTTACAGAGACTGCTTTGCCTTTCAGAGCGAAATGAACTTTGCCAAGCGCCCTTGCTCTCTTATAGCGTGCTCCCTCCAAGTTCCCACGTCTGACTTGAAAGACAGCGGAAGCCAGGCCTCTAATTCAAAACAGGATTTTCCATTGTAAAAAGCACATCAAAATGCCTGCAGGCTGACAGCTCTCTGTTTCCTAACACCGCCTTGCGTGCCAGCCTTTTACAACATAATCACACGTATGACATTGACCCAGTGGGGAATTTTGAATTAGCGTTTGGAGAGGGTTCCCATTTTTGAGTGGTGGTCAGGAGACTGACACTCCTGGAACCCTTTACTTTAAATAAGACAGACCCCAAAGGATTCAACAGGGGTCTTGCAGCAGTTTCCCTTGGGAGGGTCTTCTTATAAAGCCCCAGCTGAAGCAAAGCTGTGGGTGTTTCAGCCTCATCAGCTACTCCGGTGATCCAGTGATGCCAAGACTGCAGCTATAATCTCATCAGCCTGAAAACAATTAGCAGGGTAATTGCAGCAGCACCATGCTCTGGCACAGCTGGCGTAAGCCCATCCGTGGGTCTGGATGCTTAATTTGCCAGAACTTTGTGCTATTGAGTCCTCCCTGCTGGTTACAGCCAGGCTATGTAGCCGAGAGGGGCAGGACTGCCTGTGTGTGCTGCAGCTGCCCCCGCTGCCCCCCCAGTGACACTCCCTCTGCAGAAGAGGGGGGGTCTTCCCCTTTCCGCTCTCTCCAATGCAGGAGATTTGCAGAAATACAAGCCGAAATACGAGATTTGCTGGTGTACTCAGAACACTTTCTGCTGTCCTAATTGTGCAAAGCAGCTCGAAAGATGTCTTAAATAAACGGCGGCACTGGGTCCCCGGCTGCTCTGCGCTCTGAGCCACGTAAAACAGCCGATGTGTACTGCTCTGTGCAGCCGGGCTGGGATTCCTGCCCGAGGTTCCCCTTGCCTTTTCTCTATGCCAGTTCATGCATGTACCATTGCCCGCCGACGGCATTCCAGCATTCACAGTCATGCTCCCGGGGACCTCAGCGTAAAGGAAATTTGTGGGGAGGCAGAAAGCTACTGAGTGGAAAAGTTTTCTTGCAGGCTGGTAATGTGGGCTGGTTTTGAGAGGAAAATGCATGGCTTGCTCTTCACATCTTAGGAACCTACCGTCCATACAATAATTCAAATTAAGTAATCTGTGTGGGATTGTTTTACAGCTGCTCAATTGCACAACAAAAGACTATGATGGCAAAAGGAAGGCATAAAAATGGTATTAAGCTAAACATTAACCATAATGACTAATAAATGTGTTGTAATATGGAACCTTTTCATGCTGTTGATATCAGTTTTGAATTGTATCTAACTCGACTCAGCGGTCTAGGAAGCAATAAAACTCCAGTGGGGCTTGCATGTGAGAGAGTGATAGAAGTGAGAGCATCAATTCTTATGAAAAATGAGCCTATGGTATTGTGTCCTTGCTAGTCCAACAGGCTCCGACACACAGGTCTAAATGACCTGCCTGATGACATGCTCGTTCTTGGAAAATTACTAATGTTCTGCAAGGTGAAAAAGGCTATTAACAGGAATGAAGTGTCTGCACTTCAGCCTTCTATGCTGCGTCTGTGAGATTAGCATAAAGAGGCACAGCGAGAATAAGCAGCAAATTTTCAGCCTGGGTTAAGCAGATGGGCCAAGCCAATGCTCTGTTTAAAATCTTAAAAGCCATCTTTGGCCTTGATGAGTTTTTTTGGTTGCTGTAATACATTTTATTGGACCAGCTGGTATAATTGGGGAAAGAAGACAAGCTCTTGGGAATGAAAGCCCTTCTCCTTGCCTGAAACAGAAGCAGCTGTGCTGCCCCCCGCAATCTTAATAACAAAGCTGTCTCTGCATAAGGGTTGGAGGGCAGGGAGGCAGCTGAATATATTGGGGCCTGGAAAGATTACAGCAAACAGGCAAACAAAATTCTGCAAGGGAATGCTGACAGAAGTGTTTCAGTGTGAAATCAGAACATTTCAGAACAGAGAGTGGGATTCAACCCCTCTGCTTGAGGCCCGCATTTAAATGTGAAGTAGCTGCTCTAATAGTAACTTCTGAAGGCAGCCACCATAGCTATGATAACAGAAATTAGAATAAATTAGGTAGAGGTTTTATTTAGACACATCAGCATAGCTGGGAAAAATATAGCTGGTTTTAGGTCCATGAGTTCCCCTGTGCCAGCCCTCCAGGCCTGTCCTGTAGCAGGTAAAAAATTGTCGGTACCTCCACAGAATAACTCAACTCATCTAGCTGAGATGTCTTTCTTAAAATGGGGCGACCACTCCCTGGAGAGGTCCTTCCACTAATTGTAGAGGGAGTCTTGACCACAAACTCAGACAAGACATCTTTTATGTGATAACCCTTCACCTGAGCCAATGCCAGTCTTCAGACACAAAGATCAGCTATACCCTGCCTTATTTCCAAGAGCCATTAGCACAACATCTCTGTTGCCCGAGCAGTGGGAAGAGTGCCACAGCGCAAACACACTTACCGCCTCGTCCCCCAGTGCTGACTTCAGGCTGATGCGCACTTTGATGGCGTTCTCAGAATCTGGTTTAAAAAGAAAGAAGGGCCATGGCAGAAGGGCCATCTGCAGCAACAGAAAGTCTGTCCCTGGGAAACGCTGGGATTGCTAGAGTTTCCTTACAGGTTCCCCTGCTCCCCTGGGCCAGCTTGGTGGGATTGATCTTGTTTCCTTTCAGCAACCTCTACTGCAAACATCAGCATCTGAGCTGTCAGTCACCCAAGTCTGGCTTTGTAGCAGACAGAAAGAGTAAGCACATCACCAGAGTGCAGTCCTCTGGTCTTCTTTAGACATCTCTTGAAGGAAATGCCTCTTTCCTTTTTGCCCAGAGAGGTTGTAGAGTCTCTCACTCTGGAGACATTCAAAACCCTCCTGGACGCCGTCCTGTGCAACCTGCTGTGGGTGACCCTGCTCTGGCGGGGGGGTTGGACTAGATGATCTCCAGAGGTCCCTTCCAACCTTGACCATTCTGTGATTCCTGCCACTGGGAATGAGCAGCTCAGATGCAGATGTTGGTGTCTGGTTAGGTGAATCACACCATTAGAGACTGACTCTCCAGTACTGACAGTGATTACACGTATATAACCTGGGTGGTCCAACACTCAATGTCTCCATAATAGGCCAAAAAATGCATTTTTCCACAGTCTCCTCCTTTTCGTCCCCTTGAGCTCCCTTCTTTGACTGGCACATGACAGCAAACAGAATAATAGTATTTTTTTCTGTACTGGTTTTCCCCTACGCCCTCAGCTCAGGGCCCTCTGACTGTCAGGACCGGTGGTTCCCAGCCCTGCAGAATAGGCGCACCGCTCTCAGGCAAGCGCCACGCAAGTCCAAGCCTCTGGTCTTTCTTCCCTCTGCACGGCCATCCCATACTCTTAGCACTTAGTTTCTGAAAACTGGGAGAGGCTGTGACAAACCCCATGTGTGTTGACTTCTCCAGCTTTGGCCATGCGGAAGCCAGTCTGCCTTCCCATGAGCAAAACTTACTGCTCGGTGTGCATTTCCCATAACCCTGCTTCCCTGGGGAGAAGAGCCTTCAACAGCCATGACAGAGAGCCACTTTGCTGATCAAGGGTTGTGAGGACTACTGAGTGTACTTAATTCACCCACAAGCTATACGTACATGGATCCCAGTCTGTTTTCCAACCGACGTATCTGCCAGAATTGTTTTTTTGCAGCCACTTATATAAAGGTTCGAAGTAGTGGAGCAAGGGCGCTGCATTCATGTATTTCTCTCCTGTTACACTTTCCAGTGCTTGAGTCCAGGGCTTGGATCTGCCTAATTCAAGCAATTGTCTGTGTATGTGGAAAGAGAGGTAATATATGTTATTGCCATGTTCCACCTAGACATCTAGCAAAACAATCTGCAATAGGTATCAGTTTTCTTTTTGCTTCTGAATTCCCTCCTTCCTCCCATCATTCCTATTAGTAAAAATAAATTTTCTCATTAACAAGCAATTAAACCTTTGATGTTTAGATCCTCAGTGGATATAAATTTAGTCAACTTGTCAAAATAAACTGAGCAGATATATGCTAAATTTTCAAGCTGGGTTCATTCTTTATGCAACCTCATTGACTCCAGACGCTTTCAAGGATGAATTAGGCTTAGTTATCCTCTGATTTATTACGTGTGAGAAATTTGCTTTGTTACCTCAATTTCTGACCAGCTGCTGTGGAGTTGGTAATGTCACACGTGTGAAGTGGGCCGGTATGGTTAGCTGCCTTGCAAAGTGCCTCCTGAAACTGGAACTGATAGATGGTTCGGGTGTAATACCTAAAGGAAGGGCAAGGAGAAGGAAGGCACAGGTTTTGTTAGTTGTCTGGCAAGGAAACCCACAAGCCCTTGGCCTTTGGAAAGCTCTGCTGTGTCAGCCGGCGCTCCTGCTTGGGAGGCCGCACTGCAGGGAGAGAGGCCAGCCGATACTTATAGGCTATGGTAACTCAGATTTAACAAAATGCCAAGATCAAATGCAGCAGAAGAGCCCCAAATCTGTTTGCTGCCACATAAAGCAGGAGCAAGTAAGGTTTTTAAAGCTCAACTCTCTGTTCTGGCTGAGTACTTTAAAATGAGATGGCTGGGACATGGAGGGACGTCCAAAGTTAGTTGCTTCAGGGCTGCAAGTGCATGGCCAAGGTGACAGCAGTACCGGGCACGCTGTCTCCCCGAGAGGCAAGCACGTCATACAGATGTGCTCCCAATGGTTTGATGGCAGCACGAAGCTTCTCTGCTTGGCAAGAAGGTCAGCAGCCTCCTCATTGCTCAGAGGCTGCTATGGAGCAGCCCCCGATATCTCCAGAAAAACTTCCATTGAAATCAGTGACCTTCAGTCATGACTTTAAACAAAATAAGATTGTGTCCTGAGACTCTCCAGGAATGTTTTAGGTAGTCGGGGCTTGTTCTGTACCCAAAATATAAGTTATGAATTAAACACTGAGCTACCTTATGAATGAGTAATCATTGGCCACATGAAACAGCGCTGCAGCATCGCAATAGGTTTCATCATGAGGCACTGGTTCAACAACGCCAACTATTTCTCTCCTGGGGATGAAGGAAAAACAGAGGATTTCTGTTAACAGATAATAAGGAAAAATAATCTGACTCTGCTCTTCCTCTGTATTGTCTGATACATATGGGCACCTCTCTCACTTCCAAACAGAAGTCCGTACAGCTGCCAGTAACCCCAAATGAGTACTGCTCCACAGCTGGAGACCACAGAGAGGAAACTGCTTTGAAACTGATAGTGTAAGGAAGGGATTAGTATGGTAGATAGCAGGGCGTGCAGAGAGTAACTAGTGGTACGAAATTATCTACAAGACATGAGCTTCACACACACATCTCATGCCCTGGGCCGTCCCGAGTTCGCATTTTTGTGCTGGGTAAGTGCATGAAGAGACTGGGACACCCAAAAGATGCATAGCGTACTGCAGCTCTGGGCTGGAGATGAGGTTTCTCTTTATTTTCTTCTCCTGAGAGCATGTTTCCTGAGCAGTACTATGGAAACAAACCCATGCCCTAAATTCTGGAAATGGTAATAAACTTGCATGGAAATATTTTCCATAAACCTGTATTTCAAGGCCTTGTTCCAGCAGAGAGCTTTGCAGGGCTTCTACAACAGATGTGATGAGCTTCCCTAAACAATTTGTCATTCTCTGTTTCTCTGACATCTCTGCTACTTTTGAATAAATTGAAGCTGACTGATTTTTACAGTGGGTCAGGAGGCTTGCTTATATCAAGTTTTATTATAGATTTTGTTTGCTGATGGACACTCAGTGTTTGTGTTCGTTTAAGAGTGCAGACTCCATTTTCAGTGTGGGGCTTGTTTGGTTTCTTTGTATTTTTATACCCCTATGTTAACCAACCCGGGAAATGACTGACTCCAATCTGAATCAAACCACTTTTCAATCTTGAGCTCCAAGAGTGCTGAGAATACATCGGCTGGTGGGCATAATCTGAGAAGGCACCTTGGGATGTTACTTGCCAAGGGAAGTGTATTTTCTTGACCAAGAAAGACAGTATCTTAATATATAAGAAAGGAAGGAATCAGTCTGGAGTCTTTCAGACCATTTGCCTGCAAAACCACTCTAGAATGTGGAGGAAACACAAGGCAGAGAAGTGTGCACAGATATTTGGTAGCTTGAGATCTGTATGCTTCTCAGGCTGGCAAGTATAATGAACTTTACTTTCCACTTGTCTTTAAGGAGGTGGGGAGCAAACAAGAGCATACACCCAGAGAGACCTAGGGAAGGGCTGTACTTAAGCTATGTAGATGTCTTGGGGCACGCATCGGAGGGAGAGCAATGTTGATCCTGTGATCTGGAACATCCCATGCAAAGGTCATGGTCTGTCTTTATCAGAGAAGCTGACATTAGAAATGAGAAGAAAGTCTGCTGAGAGGCACGTTAAACTTCCCAGGACTGTACACAGTACTAATGGGGATATATGGCTTGTGAGATGTTGTCTGCATCACATTGGGTGTTTCTAGGTGGCACCCTACCGGGCTTTGTAGAAACACTCTGAGAGACAGATCCTGCCCTATGGGGGAAGAAGAAACTCAGTATGTTGAGTAACTGTGAAGGGTTGGTTTTGCAGGTTCATTTGCAAACAATCCTCTTTGTTTCTCAAACTTACTTCATCTCCCACCACCGCTTCGTCCATTCCTGCTTTGTAATCTCACCCCTAAACACCATCCACCTCCACTTCTCCAGCATGTAAGTAAAAGGCATTGTTCCAACAATTGTTAGCGCTTGTTTGAGCAGAAAGTTGATTTCAGTTTCTGAAGAAAGAAGCAGTTAAAGTAATGGTTATGGTAGCAATTAGTATCTAATTAGATAGCTAAAGTTGCTTCCTTTTACAGCTAATGCTTACATCTGGTTTGAACTACAGATTTTCACTAAGGAAAAAGTGGAAGGAAGAATACTACTGAAGAAAATATGAGAAAAAAATCACTTAGGTATTGTATATAGTTTTATCTCTCTTTCTTTTCCCCTTATTTCTTAAATAACCTAGCCCTTTGGCATTTACATTTCATCATCCTCCACTGAAAACCTACCCTGGCTCTGGGGAATTTTCAGCTGAAGACTTTGGTACATTTCTATAGAGAAATGTACAGATTCATGCAACAGAAATTTAAAAGACTATTGAAGGTTCATCTAGATGAACTATGAAGATTTTGGGATGACTTGTCCAGTACTGAAGGTAATGAAGTGCTACCTATTTCTTTCTAAACTATGCAGCAGCTTTATAAAGTAGTGAGCTTTGCTTCACAATGCAATTTAGGAAAAAAATTGTATTTCTGGTAAGTTAATGGGGTAAGATTTTCAGAAGCCTCTCAGCTGATCACTCATTTTGCAGACACAATCTTCTGCTACAAAATAAGGCCTGCAATCATTACCACTTAAATATATAATATTTATGCACTTATTTACCTTCATCCTCTTGGAAAGTTGGTTCTAGGAGGCCAAGAGACTTCAGGTGCTCAGGAGTGGCTGCAGAAAGTGACATAATTTCACCTACTGCTTCGTGGAAGCCCTCGTTGGCGCCACCTCTTAGCAGGTAGGGCTGCTTAGCGTATGCCATGTCATACTCGATGTGGCCCATCTCATGGTGTGCAGTCAGGAAGTCGTCCATGGTCACTTTGGTGCACATCTTGATCCTGCGCACCAGAGCAAAGTGTTTGTGGTTGGAGAGACGGTGGCCCAGCCAGGTGCTGCCCAAGCCCTGTTGCCGCAACTGTGGGGCAAAGCAGCTTCCAGAGCTTGTGGACACCCCTTGCCAAACGCGAGCTGCCACATCCGAGCATGGGGTGCGGTTCCTCCAGAAAGAGTGAGGTTTGGAGGGGAACTCGGCAAAACACTTTCTGCCACCTTGAAATTGTTCTGGGAGCAAGAGAAAATCGCTGGTTTGTGAGGAGCAGCAGGTCTCTGAAACTTGGTGATAAATTCACTGTGTGCATTGGAGTGAATACCCACCATCAAACTTAGGCAGACAGTAGTGTAAAAAAACCTGTATGTCAGTGACTCCTGCTGCTTCATCCTCATGTAGGTGCTATTTAAAGAAGGAATTTCTTCCAAATAGGATTTCCTTTCACCTTCCCCAGACTGCTGAGGTGTGAGGTGTGGGGCTGGCAGCTTTCACTAAGGCTTTGCTGAGGACCAGCCTCTTTCCCCAGGTAGCTGTGGGGACTGCAAGAGGGGACAGAATTTACCCCAGGAGACTTCATTGTGCGGGAACTTGCTGTCCCTCTCCTTTCCCAAATATGGGAATTGGGACATTGATGGATTGCCATGAAACCGCATATATCTGCTAGAGAAAGATGGTGGGCTCTCAGCAGGTTTTCACTTGCTAACTAGGAACCCTGTGCTATTGCTGCAGAACGTGCAGGTGTCCACAAATCTCACTGGTATCCACAAAAACTCGCATTTCTGCTTATTCCTTAAGCCCTAGAACATAGTCATTACCTATGTAATTCGTATAAATAATAGTCACTTCTCTGCTTAAATTTAAGAGTAGGCGTTAGGTCTTCACAGAAAAAGTTACACAGAAAGGCTTACAGTCGCACAGGATCCCTGCTCTCTTGCCTTCCTTTCCCCTCTTATCAGCCAGAAAAAAACAATAAATAAGAAAAAATTGTAACTTAAACCAGCATTGTGCACCTTTAGTGAAAATATTAATGTTCTACGATATGGTATGAAAAGGGTTCATAGTAACTGCAGTACCTGTAGTCTCCTTTCCCCAGATCCCATGCCGTAGGATGGCAGACAACCTTCCTGTTGTCGTTTGGTTCTGTGAGCATGGAGTTATTCCAGAAGCCCTCAGTCATTTCGTAGAGGCCAATGGATGCGAAGAAGGCCTCAGCGGCTTTGAATATTTTCATTGCATCCCATTTCTGAAAGAGACAACGCCACCATTAACCACGGCTTCTGCATGGAGCCTGTTCCTGATGGCTGGCTTAACGCAGGGCAGCTGACTTCATATTTCTCTCTCAGCGACCTCAGATGAGCTCCTGACTTGCTGAGAGTAAGACAGTAGTGTCTGCCTTCGGCACTTCTGTAAGTTCTTCTGGGAACTGGAATTAAGTGTTTTCCCCACAAACAAAATAGGTTTCTGCACGCAGAGGTTCCGCAGATAGCCCCTGACTCAGATCAGAGAAGCCCACACCAAAAGATAAGGTAGTGAAGATAAAAACGGCATTTCTGTCAGCAGCATGTCAGACCTTGGATCCGACCTTTCAGCTACTTCAGTTGGGGACAACCCATTTGAGGGAGTGAAGCTACACTCCCAGCAGATGAGCGTGAGAGATCTCGGTCAGAACCATAAAACCTGGCAAACATATCTAGAGGAGTTGCTTATAAGATTGTAACTGCATGTTAATGTCCAGAATATTTTTGTCATTTTATTATTCTACATAGCAGGAGCTCTGCATTTGCTGGACTGAGTTTTTGCAGAGATTTAGGTGGCAGACAGCTCCGTTGGATAAGAATCCTAAATGGGGCACATCCACCAAAAAGGATGAGTCCAGCTTTTGCCCTGAGGCTCTGTAAGTAATGCTTTCCTCCTCATGGTGGTACTTCAGTATACACACGTTTATGGCTGCAAGGGGGTCAGTATTGTAAAATCAAGGTGAGATTAATGCAGACTTCTGCAAACTGCTTATGAATCAAATTTAGCTATTCCTTCTCTTGCCAGCATAACATTTGCACGGAGTGCTCCCTATGAAAGGAGGGTAGCTTTCAGGTGAATAATCACATTTCAGAAATCAAATTCAGCCAATCACCTTTTATTTTATAAAAGGAGTGAAGCTTAGGCAAGACTACAGAGAGTTATCTTCACCTATGTTCTCAGTCTGGTAAAGGTGTGGTCACGGCTATTACCACTACAGATCTCAAACATAGACCTTATGGTACTATGCAGTTATCAAAAGATAACAGGCAGCATTGCAGTTTCCTAGCTGTATCCAAATAAACAAGACTGGCAAAAAAAAAACAAAACCCTGAGATATACAAACTATTTGATTATGGTAATGGCTGTCAAAGGTCACATTTGATACCAGCCAGCTACATGAGACCTGAAATATTTATATGTACAAAACATATCTCTTAATAGATAGGTGTCTCTGAGGAAAACAGACTTGGAGCCAGTATTAAGCCAGTCAAAGAGGGTGGAGAAGACAGAGAGGAGAACAGCTAAGGGAAAAGGTACAGTGGAAGATGCACGAACACATAAAGGTGAAGAGTAAAAAGGGATGTGGAAAGCAATGCTTTGCTGGTGGTGTGTCTGCCTTAGGGCAGCTACGGTTTTCTAGAAAACAACTGGCATGTGATGGATAATTTTTATACCATCTAGATTTGTTACATGATGCGTATTGCCTAAAGGCATGTCTTACCTTTTGAGACATTGCAGAAGTTACATCAATGTTTGGTTGGGCTGGATAGGGAACAGTCAAGTTATACAGATTTGTCCAAAATCTGCCCCACATATCACCTTCAAAAAAAGACAGAAACATAGAAATACTTTAAATGATTGATTATGTATTGTTCAAAAGTGCCAGACAGTTCTATAAATTGCATAGTGTCATAAATAGGGCTTCCTATACATCTAAATGGGTCTGATCCAGATGTGGAGGGGAGCAGTTCTAGGTAGTCATGCATAGGTCAAACTCAGATCAAAGATCCTTTTATTCCCGAGATCAGCTATTCTTGTACAGCATAGTTTCAGGTCTGATCACCTTCCTAAAGGTCTAGTCGCAAGTGAACATCCATGTTGTTAGTCCCTGTGATTGCCACTGATGTGTTCATGTACGTTACAGTTAGGCAGCTTGATGTTGCACACTTTGAAAGCAAACTCATGAAATGAGTGATCTTAGGATAAGATTTAAAAGGAAAACCAAGTCTCTCTGAAACTCCGATTTCTCAGGAAGTCAAGTGCTGCAGAGGGGAGGTAAATGTCCCAGTCCAGTGCTGGAGTTTTGAACTGGGTGCTGCCAGCTCTGGCAAGGATGAGGACACCTCCCTTCCTACCTGCCTGTGCTGCTAAGCACCTGTGTCACCTCTGCCAGGGATGACTTCTCCATTTCTCCTCTCCCCTTCTCTTATCTGTAACCTGTTTGTTAATAACCTGATTAAACAGGCAGATTACACTGTTCCCATGTGCCTTGAAGGTGACTGTCCTCTGTACAAAGTCATGCTTGTGCGACACGACCACGCTGACATACCCAGCAAGTGAGCAGGGAGGCATCCCGTGGAGCTGATGAGCTCTGAGCCATAGAACTTCTCCAGGCGGTGCCTAACATAGGCATGCAGCTGCTGGTACAGAGGTTTTATCTGTAGCAAGAAGAGGAGAAGGAAATAAATTATTTTCTCTTTGGTCTATGCCACTCATCCCTCCTAAACAGAGAGCCTTGAAGCTCTCTCAGACAAAATTCTCCCGGCAAGTAAGTGTACATCAAACCTGCAGCTGAGCTTTGACCCCTGCCTTGGGGCTCAAGTGCTGAGTCCAAATCCTAGTCCCAGAAGTTCTGCTTGGATACAGGGGAGGGAGTATTGCTAACTTTAGATGTGGAGTATCAAGGATGCCATCTATCCCATGGGCAACATATGTCCCCCCTACTTGGAAGAGAGACATGGATCTGCAGAGCTCCCTCTTTCCCAGCCTTTGGTGCTGTGCAGCTCGAGGGGACCAAACTGGTCCTAGAGTGGCTGCAGAGTTAAAATGTCATGCATGTCTCCCAACATCTGTTAACCCCATGCAGCCAGTTTAGAGCAGGTCTTGTCTTCCTTCACAACATTGACACATGAGCCCACCATCACAAAAGACAACCCTGGGCCCAGGTGAGAGCTTTTTCCTGCCTCTACCTGCTCAAATGTCTTCTCCACATCTTCAATCAGCTGGTCACGGCTGTATTTGTATTCTTCTGGATAGTCTGCTTCATAGTTTGCTCTCCAGTAATCTCCATAGTCAGAATAACCTGTAAAGCATGGATGCATCGCATCAGGACACCACACATGGCACTGCTCGGGTCTGCAGGAGCCATGCAGTTCCCTGCTGATCCCATGCAGACCTGCAGCCTTTCCCCCAAAGCAAAGCAGCAAAGTGCGAGATGCTCTGGGTCTAGGGGAAGGAGAGTGCTCCCCTGAGGCTCTGTCCCATGAACATGCAGGTACAGGAGATTTCCAAGAAATGCAGAAATTGCAGTCACAGTTGTCTGATAATTAGGGTCATTTCAGCTGGAGACGGAGGTCACAGGTAATTGTCACTCCTGATTGGAGCTCCTGTGGCTATGAGGAGAGCAGCCTCTGCTCAGGCTGGATACTAAGGTGTTCTCACAGAAGGTATAAGCTGGTGGACATTGAATATAGGCCCCTTCCTCCAACAACAAAACCACATGGGCAGGTGTAGACACCAGGACTGAAATTCAGCTCCCAGTTCCAGTAAATCTTCCAGTCCTTTAGCTCCACCAAGGTTGGAGCAGAAATGGCTCATAGCTGAGGTCTCTTCCGGTCTCTTCCTTAGTGGTATAGAGGAAGGTCGTAATGACTATTTCTTAATGTTTGTTTTTTTCCCGTCTAACTATTTGGAATATAATTTCTTATTCCTGATACCTTGCTCCATCTTGACCATTTTCACAAACCAAGGAGTATAGGAAAGCAGGCGATACAGCTGCAGTTTGGTCAAGAGCCAGATGATATTGCTACTTCAGAAGCTATTTTAGAAGATCCCCAAAGAAAATTAGCAGCCATCTGCTATTATTCCTTGAAAAGACAGTTCCCTGTGATTTGTGTGGAGGTCTCTGACTGGAAGCACACTTCCCTCAGTGCAAAATCTTTTTAAAGCACCTGGCTGCATCTGCTGGCCCAGGCCTGCCAAATCTGATCATTCTGGTTAGGGCATGATCCTTATAAATGTACTATTGCTTGTGGCTTGTCCCAGAAGGTCAAAGCCAATAGAAAAGAGGAGACATCACCAAGACTCAGCAGCACTCAGAAGTTGTTTAAATTGAGCATGCTTGCCCATAAGCCACAAGTAGTGCAGTTCTGGGTGAGGCAGTACGTAATGAGGGGCACTGATACATTATGGTGTTTGGGAAAGGACCCAGCAAAGACATCCCCCTTTTGTTCTAGGCTGGTCAATGGCACCTGTCTGCATTGCCTCGCACTTTGTGACGTGCAGACCAAGAGCAAATTATGTGCAGAGCTCTGATTGTCAATGTGTAAAAAAAGTATGGGTTTTGAATTCCTGTGCAAATCGTGGAAGGCTGTGGTACGTTTGTTAATTTCTGGAAGCCAGAAAAAAGGGAAAAAAAAATAATTGTGACTTACTATTAAGCTTTGCAACCTCATTTTTAAGTTCAACATACTCTTCGTATAATGGTCTCATCATCCTGCCAACAACAGATCTCCAGCCTTCCCAGGCCCACAGTCTCTCATGATAATCTGTGCTGTCAGCCATAATAGCATCCAGACCTGTCAGAACAAAAAAAATAAGCACTAGTTCTTGAAAAAGCAGAATCTCTTCATTTTTCTTTGACAGCACACAAATAAGCCAAACCGAGAGAAATTTCATGAACTAAGAAGAAAACACTTTGAGTTTGATATACGGAAATATCCCATTATTTTATTGCATCCTTTCCTGATTTCAGGTTTTCCCCTTCTTCTCTTTAAGAGACACGGAGCAGATCATGAGTCCCTTAAATGCTCTCTCTGCATTAGCTCCCCTTAAATTAGTAGTGTTCTTGGGAATGGCCTCAACGCAACATCGAGTCCAACAAGACTTTGATGACAAGAGAAAAAAATAGACTTTCTGTGATGTAGGCAAACCCCGGGTGACAGGTAGGCTGTCACACAAGCTGAGCAGCCCTCTCCAAATTCTGCCTACTACAAGTACGAGACAGTATGCCTCATGGGCAGCAGGCTTGCTGGAGGCCCTTGAACTGCAAGGTGCAATGAAATTATGACTAAGCTCTAGATAGCAGGATATATCTACTGAAACTACAGCCTGTTCTCTTGCAGTCAACAGCCACCCTTGGGCTTTTTTGGTTTTGAACTCTCAGTGTAAAGGACACGGTAGGGACAGTGGTTAGCACCATACCTGGCTCCAGCACCAAACACTCGGATGGGTTGTCGATTTTACAGACGGTCCCAGTGCTGTAGATGGTACTCATGGTATTTAGCACCGTGCTCAGCTGCAAGTTAGATGCAAGATAGCCCGTTAGAAACCCACTCTGTGCAAAATAACAGCCAATTATGCTAATTCCTTAAGAGCTTGATTCAATACTTCACCCACCAGCTTAACGTTTAAGCATATATTTAAGCTCAGTAGAGATTAATGAAAGAATTTGCCTAAATGCATTATTGAACGAGGATCTAGCTGGAAAAGACAGATAATCTCCCAAATATATGACGTAATCTACAGGTCCTTAATATCCAGTCAGAGCTCTGAATTTAATGAGCACAGATTGTCATGAGAGAGCTATCAATATACAGCAGCAATAAAACAATAAAGCTTAGCAATGTGCTTCTGTAAGCACGGACCCACCTAAACTTTCCAGGTAGGTCATGGTTTTGAATGGCAGCAAAAAGGGTCCCTTCTGCAGATGCTGCCAGGCTGACTCTTGCTTGTGGTTTTTAACATCGCTTCACACTGATTGTGTATATATATATATACACACACACACTCCACTACATATATATATATATATATACACACACACTCCACTACGGAGAAGTTACAGCTCATATCTTGTGTCAGCTGAAGGCCAAATGCATCTGAAATCACTCAGTGCTATCTCAGATGCTATGCTATATAGCTCTGGTTTTATTTTTTTTTATGTTTTCGGGTTTTCATACCCCAGGAAAAACATGCACCACTTTTAGCTTTTCCTTTAGGAGTATGTTATTTCTCATTTAAAGCTCTAAATCAGAAATATGTAGAGCTGTCAGTGGGAGGGGCAGGTAACAACTAGTTCTAACTTTATCTCTGTCAGCATTAAAATAAGTTGGCACCCCGGGAAAATTTTGTATCAGTGAAGAATATTTAAATCTTCCTATGGAATCCCATCAGACTGTGCAAAAAGCCACTTTTCAAGCAAGAATCAACAATTTCAGCACCAAAGGCCATTTGTCTGGGAAACTGCAAGTGGCTAAACAGGGAAGACGCTGTAGAAAATACCTCATCAACTGAGACAGCATTACCATCAGTGCACTGCTGTACTCCAAAATAAATATAAGCTTGCATGGACTGTAAGCATTCCTGACAAGGTAATCTGTCTTTCCAGAAACACATCTTGTTTGGATCAGACAGGAGGTCCAGTCAGTCTGCTGCTTTTCTTGCATGGTGGTTAACACTGCTGATCTTAGCAGAAAAATCTCAAGATTATTCTATAACCAGGACTGTAGGATCCCCTAACTCAATTAGGAAACTAATTTAACCCTCAAGTTTTCAGTTATAAATCCCTTTTGAGTCTGCATAGCTGCTCACTCCAATTCCACATATAGTCGTTATCCATAATCATGCCTTTTACATGGACTCGTGAGTGGAAATGTCACATCTCATTACGAGTCGTGCTGGCCTTCAGCAGCTTTCTGTGGAAGGAGGTCACCAACCCTCCCCAGTTTCAGGCACCCCAGGGTGCCTGCTGCACAGAAACATCCCCTCTTTTTCACAGTTTGATACTGCAACACGTGCAGAGAAAGAAAGACTTCCTCCACCTCCACCTCTTTGACTCACTGAAAGTCCTTTCACCCATCTCTTTCTGCCCATTGCCCTCGGTCCGGACTTAGCCGAGCACTTACACCAGGTCCTCTTTTCCTCTTATGACTAATCTGGCCATTTGTGCAAGGACAACTCTGAGGCGTGTGTGTGTTTGGAATTCATTGCGTGGATTACATGGCAAAACTGCTGACTTGAATGGGAAACAGCTCCCTAAGCCATACCACCCCTCCAGATCTGTACTGCTATGAGCACCTTGTACAGGTACACCCCGAGACAAGCAGGGTGGCGACAGCACCATGCCCTCGCTCGGGGGTGTCGCAGGAAGCAGCTCAAGTCACCCAACAAAAATGAGCTAAATTCAGCAACTTACTCTGTTATATTTTTCCGTTGACAGCACAGATGATCCTCTGTCCTGGAGAGACTGGATCTGGAGCTTGATGAGAGGATCCTGGATGTTGGCTAACGGGAAGTTGCTGGCGTTCCTGGAGGCCTCGTCGTAAAATGCGGACCACTTGGCGTCTGCCTCAGTCTGAAAGGGATTCACACAAACCCTGAATTACTCTGCCAAAAGAGTGCAGCTGTGGGCAAAAATATTACTTCTGGGGAGAACTTCATTTGTGGAGACCACCTGCGGACTGTGGGTTGAGTACTTGCACTTTTTGGCTTTGTTTTATTCACACATCCAGATAACTTTTTTTTTTTTTTGGAAATAGTAAAAAGCAGGACTGACTCCTCACACCATGGTTGTTATAACTGATCCAGCATCACCTAGCTGTGTTCCCTTGCTACTCTAAATCACCACGTATTCTTCTGTTAGTGCTTTCCTTCACCCATCTGTGCCTAACAGAAACCACATACAAGCCAGGGCACAAGAGCTCCGTGACACAGACATCATTCCCCATTTCTATTTCAGTAGCAGTGACGGACAGCAGCCAAGATATTGATATTCAGTCTTTTCATTATGCAAACATCATTTTCCGCTGAAGTTTTGGTAAATGAAAGACTATGCTTGGGCATAGGAGACTCTGAACAGGTGCTTAAATTGGGCATACAAAACCTGAATGTTTTGCATGTGATTGCTGTTACCACTGCTGCAATTACATACCGTGACATGTGAAACTCCCAAATTTCAGTGCACAACGTAGCATCATAAGAACATCATTTGGATTTGGGACTGTCTTATTCATATTCATCTTTTGTTATTGTCTTTGTACATAGTTTAGCATATCAGGACCCTTCCAAAATGGCAACAAGAGCAGTACTAATTAACCTCGGTCCTTGGGACAGTTTAATTAATTGTGCTTATGCCAAAGCTTCCTGGGTTGTGGAGAGGGCACCTGTACTCCCTGACCCTCCCTGCAGAGGCATCAGGAAACATAAATGTCATATTGTCCCTGACGAGCTCTTTCAGGCACACTTCGCCCTGTGCCAATGCTTTTGCCAGGGCTGTGCCCAGTGTGTCCAGCCCCGGGTGTGTGATGGACCTACCGTACCTACTTTGGGCTCCAGCAGAGAGAGGCGGTGGCAGGCGTAAGCCCTTGGCAGTCCCATCCCCACATATCTGCCCCTGCCCATGCAGCCCCTGTGGGGGAGGGCAGCCATCCCCGGGAGGCTTTTCCGACTCTCCCCCACCATGGGAGCAGAGCAAACACCTCAGCAGCTTGCAAAGCTCAGTGGGCAAAAGCTTCATGGGCACCCAGAGGAAGAGCATCACTGTGTAAAACTGTTTTCGAACTCCTTGTCCCAAGAGGAGTGATGGAGAGATGACTTAGGAGCGGCAGGGCAGAAGAGGGGGCTTTTTGGCTGCAAAAGCCAGGGGAAAGAAGTTATCTGACGATCTGATTTTTCCCCAGTTAGAGGAATTGGTTGATAAGTCAGAGGAATAGTTACAGCTTTTGTGGCCCAATTTACAAGGAAAATGGATGGGTAGGAGCCAGAAGGGACAGTATTCATTAACTCTGCTCCTCCAGCAGAAAGGGAGGAGGAGAAGCAGTGGGTTTATTACCAGCACTACTGAAGAGATCAAGCATGAGGAAACGTCCTTTCAGAGCAGTGGACTAATTGGTTCTTATTGCTGCTATCTCCTCATGTATTTTATTATCATCTCATTAATGCTGAAAGTACTATATGGGGCTTTCATTTTACGTGTTTGGAAATGTTACAGTTTAAGTACCTGGTGCCTCAGAAAACATTCCAGATTGACAATGATTAGTCATTAGGATTTCTTCCAGCAACCAGTCTCCTTGCTTTAATTAGGAAATATGATAATTATACCATGTTTTAATTAAGCTATAAAACCACAAAGTGGAAGACTTAAACCATTATGTAGAAGTAGATGTAGGATGTTCAGCTTTATTTTATACTCTGAATAGTTTTTCTCTAGAACTTGAGTTCACAGCTACAAAATTCAAGGTGGTTTCTTTCATTTTGAAAGGCTCTGAGGTTACGAGATGCTAGGCTGAGGCATGGCTGTATCAGTAACCAACCAGATCATGGCTGACTGCTCTTGATAAACATGACACTTGCCTAGAGACCCCTTTGCCTGGGACAGCTAGAGGTTGGTGTTGAGAAGCAGGGCAAACTGTGTTACAAGACAGCACCAGTACAAATGCTGTGGTCCTTCCTGCAGATAGAAATTGCCTTTCAAACCAACGTACTAGACCACTGTACTGCAAACACCACTGCTGGCATTTGGAAATCCATGCTCTCACTTAATTTTTCCCAGTTTAATACCTCCAGGCAGTCTACCAACAGCCCTGACTATGAGAAGAGTGATGGGAGGTGGAGAGGAAGGTCCCCCACTGGGTAAAGGGTTGAGACCACTACATAAAACCACCAGCAAACATTTAATAGAATGCCTACATTCAGAAAATGTTTGCCTATTCAGTAAGAAATAAAACCATTTCAGCAACAGAGGAGAGAGAGTGTTGTCCGTGTCAGTAAAAAGCCCAGTGTCAATTCGGTCTTATGAAAAGTGAGAGACCTGAGCTCATGTGAGCACAAGATTTGAATCCTGTTCCCTCATGCCTCAGGGCAGCACCTAGCCCAGGCCCTGGGAGGAGACCATCCCCTCCAGGCTGTGCCCTCTCTAAGAGGAAAGGGGCCCTGCACAGAAATGCCGCACCAGAAGGCACTGGTGGTGGTGGACCCAAAGCAGAAGAAGGCATCTCTCTGCATCCAGCTCAGATTTTGGGGCCGAACACGCAGCACTCCCTCGCCTTTTCCGTCCCCTCACTGGGGTGACTCAGGGTGATGGCTAGGGACAAGTCCAGTCTCTGGCCATCCCCATGCAGTGCGAGGGCAGCCCAGGCACCAACCCTGGGCAGTAGAGGCTGGTAGTGGCCCAGATACCTCCAGTGAGGCATTGGTAGGTCAAAGCAAGCCCCTCTACCCTCCTGAAACTAAACCACAGCTACCAAAGAAGTATCACTGCAATTTCGGCCAACCTTAGTGGAACCAAAATAAACTGGGAACGAGCTGTCAGATTCCTAAGATGACAGTAAACCCCACAGGACGGAGCACTTACCATTTTCCTGGCAGTCTCCTCAGTGATGTTGGTGTTGTAGTTCCATGAGGCAAGTGAGCTCTCATAGCTGATATTTTCTGCCCTCCTGTTAAATTCTTGTAGAAACATTTGGGCTTGTTGTGTGACATCCTGAGGGGTCACGATAGTGCTCAGACCACAGAGAAGCAAAAGGTGGACCAACATATTCATGTCCAGGCTGAGAACCTCCCAATGAAGTAGGTTTCCTCGGGTGAGCTTCTCTGTCAGGCTCTCTCTCATCAGCCTTCAAGCATGGCTAGCGTGAAGAAAAAAGGCTGAATCCAATTTGCTGGGCCTTTTATAGATTTTATCCATTGTAGGAGAGAAAGGGAAAAGTTTTTTATAAAAAGCCAAATAAACAAAAGTCAATGATTAACTTTGGAAAAACATAATTACTCCTGCCATTTTATGGCCTTCTTATAAAAGGCTTTTACTTTTGGTTAATGTTTCCCAAATGTGCTGTCAATGATACAGCTGGTCACTTTATCTATAGCCTGCCCGTGTCTTTGGTAGCTCAGAATCTGCGAATCCTTTAGCAGGTTGGTGATAAGCTGCAAAAATATTTAGAAAATTCACTGGAACACCAAGCCATGAACCTTAACTCCCAGGCAGGAAGAAACGCCAGTTAGCCCGACATAGGGTACTTGGTTGAGTGTTTAGGCCCATGTTTTAAAAGGCTTTGCAAAGCCCAGGTGATTTGGAGAATATACCTCATCTTCAAAGCAACTGGGGCATCTGAAACCAGATTTTTAAATGTGTTGACTGAATTATCAAAAAGTAGCAAGACACTTCATGGGATCACAGCATCTTGCGTAGAGACCTAATCTGAACTATAAATCAACTGGATTTAAGTACTAAGGTGACTGAGACTACTAAAATGACCCCAGTTTAAAATCTAAATACCTTTGCTAATCTAGCTAGGAACCTAGCACTTACTGCAAATCAATGGGAAAATCAATGCATGAATTAGTTCTGGAAATGCAGCATGGGTTGAGTGTTATTGATCAGACAATACCTTAGTACTTTTTAAATTAGCCTATTTCTGCTCACAATCACTTGGTTGGTTTTGGTTTGGGTTTGTTTCTTGTGGGGAGGCTTTTTGAGACGCAACTCTGAAGGACATCCATGGGGTTGGTTTCTAGTTCCTGGCAGAGCTTCTCCAAACCACTATGAGTCTGTCTATATGGGAGCAGCAGCAATCAGGCCCTTCACCACCAAACCCCAAGAAAGGAGCTCCAGCCCTGCTGTCTGTGATGGGCTAAATGCAGCAAAGCCTCAGCAGGCCCACCAGAAACAGGCGTCCCCAGCAAGCAGAGCCAGAAACCAGTGACCTTGAGGAAGCACCTTGTTTCAGTATCTTCTGATATCCATGTCCTGTGGACCAGTGACAAGTGACCATCCATATGCAATCCTCTAACAATCCTTTTTTTTTTTCCAAGGGAAAGCCAACAACATTCACTCAACCCTTCCCCAAAGGTCATGTTCCCTAAATCACGTGTTACTCTTCTCAGTGCCATCCAGACTTGCCACATTTTGTGCTTCCTCAACGATGGTGTCCACATCTGATGATAACCAAAAACTTATCAATGACCAGTAACACAATCACCATCTGCATCTTACATGCTGTGCCTTGCTGATACACACCATTTTTCTGGCAACATTAGCCGACATTGACTCATATTCCAGTTGTGACCTTTCTGGTAGCACTCCTACCTGCCCAGCCGGTCCCTTTTCTGTCTCTGTACATCTGGTTCTAAGGTGGCACTAATTAGCGCATTTTGAATTTGCCTGGGCTGAAGTCCATCGCAGTGATTTCAGACCATTTTTTGAATTTTTTATGATCGTTTGGAATTGTAATCCTTCAAAGGACTCCCAGCTTGGCAACGCCTACAAACCTGTTAATAGGTTTTTTCTTCCCACATCCAGATCATACGGGATACAGCAAGGCCCAGGAGAGTTATCACTTAAAACGGCCCGTATCCTTGACTGAAAACCATGCAGCATGGTTTTATAGTAATTATGTGCCTTTTGTGATTTTTGCCTAGCTCATCATTCCCTAATTTGCCAGTGAGACTGTCACATGGTGAAATGTTGAAAGGTTTTTGTGTTGGTGTTTGATCTGTTGTCTGTCAGAGAATTATTATTACCTTGATATGATTTCTCCTCCTCCAGTAGAGAACAGGGACTATGTTGACTATTTGCTTTAACTCTTTTATTTTCTCCTCTATGTTGATAAGTTAACTGCACAATCACTGGACTCAGTACTTTTTAGGGTACTAAAACAGAGCTGGCTGATCCAAAATTCCCTTTTTACATGCAGGTGTTATTTTTTCCCCCTTTACAGTGCTCTGGTGCCTTCCCCAGGGGCAGCCCTGATAGTTGTCATCTCCATGCCGTGGTGCAGGAGTCACCTGCACACCTTGCTCCAGCCTGCGGCTGCCGTCTTCCCATACACAGCCCTGAAACCCCGAGGGATGCCTGCATGACCCAGGGGCCCCCAAGCAGTGGGGTACTTGGGGGGTACCTGGAGGGGAGAGAAGGGTGTCACCTCATTTCGTACAGGGAGTGCATCTGCACCTGCATTTAAGTGTGTGTGCGAGCACTGCGGGCAGCTGAAAATGGAGCAAGAAGAGTCACACTGAATTATGCCACCAATTTTCAGCCTTATTTCTAAGTTTTTTTCTGTTGCACACCTAAATGCAATACTTGATATCTTACCTGACGAATAATACAAGAATTACACTGCATCTTTCTTGCCGTTGCCTTAACACAAGAGAAAAAACTTGAAGCTGTGGCATGAATCAGCACAAACTTATGCTTTGAAAACCAGCATTACAACAGTGGGGAGCCACTAAGCTCCATACACATCACACTTTCATGGATGGATTTGCTCCCATGGAGCAGGCACATAGGAGGCTGCTGGATACAGACTTGTTCGTGCCAGCCTTACTACCACGGCAGGCTTTCTGCAGGATGGCTGGGCTCCAAGCTGGGAGTGATTTGTGTAGCCTGACACAGTGACATCAGGTCTACTGGGAGAGGATGTGCCCATTTTCACATGAGCTGGGAGCGTTTCTCGGGGTGGACCTTCAGCCTGGTCTGGAAAGCTGGCAAGAGCAGGGAGACAGTTTGTGCCACAGCAAAAAGGAAACAGCAAACAACTGAGAAAGGGAAGTACCTCGAGCCAGGTCAGGAAATCAAAACCTCCAGCAAGGGCAGCACAGCAGCAGCCATTGGATTTGGGTGACAGGAGAAGAGCAACTGGGAGTTAAAACCTGGTCCTGATCAAATATGTTGTTGTATGCGATGGATGATGTCCTGCTTGGCTCGGAGCAAAGACAACTATGTCAGGTTGCCACCGTTATAGTGCAAAGGCTGTGGGTACCCTGACATGATCGCGCAGGCTCGTTCTCCTCCAGTGTGCCAGTCCTCCCCTCCACCCCTGGGCTCTGCAGCTCCCAGCTCCTACCTGATGCTTGTGTCCGAGTTGTCTGACATCTGCTTAAATAGCTGCTCACCAGCGTTGAGCTGTACCCTGGCTCTGTTAGAGCAGTTTTCTGCCTCATCACTCATGTTGTTGGCTGAGCTGTGCTATGAAACTAGGACTGCAATAACAGAGAATTGTGTTTCAGGCATGCCTCAATAAGAAACCACCATGTTGCGTATCAGGCACCACACACCCTTAAAATTGCTTATAATACCATTTTCTGGCCATTTTTTCCAGACAGAAGCACTGCTTAAGCTCTCTGCTGTACTCTGTCATTCTGCCTAGTGCGTAAAAGAGGGACATAAGCATTATTCGGTGACCAATTTGCAGAGAGGCACTCCGAAGGGCCGTGACCGCACGGCGCCGGGGCTGCCTGGCCTGGAGCATCCCCAGGGAGGACGAGCTGCCAGGGGACAGCCACCCCACCACCTGCGCAGGGCTGCAGGCACAGCTCCTCCGCCACTTGCCAAAGAGCAGCTCACATCAGTTAAATACCTGGCAAATCCTTGCTCTGAGGGCTCCCCTTAAAGTGGTTTCGTGGAGGCAGCGGACGGCCCGGGGGTGGCTTCAGCCCCTCAGCGCATCGCCCCGACAGGGCAGTAGTGCGTGGAGAGGGGCCACGCTGCCGCAGCCGCACCTGGGCATGGCTGGGGGGGGTGCAATCCCAGATCCTCTCCCTCTTCCTCGTGCTTCAAACTGGGGGCTGGGCAAATAGTCCTTTTAATCCCCCGAGCAGCCTTTTTCCCACATGACTAACTCTTCTGCATGCGTGACATCCGCCTTTTCTCGGACGAAAGCCCTCCTGACAGTGCTGAGACTGGGGTGTTGGCTCCCTGGATCGCCAGCTGCCCTCATCCCATGTGATGGGGGCTTTCCCCACGTTGGGAGCCATCCTACAAGAGAGGGTTTTTGTGAGATCCTTGTGTCTGCTCTCTAGGCAGGCAGCAGAGCTGTGTGGCAGCAAGGAGGATGGATGTCTCTACTCCCCTGCAGGCCAGCACAGCCCATCCTGCTCGACCTCTGAGACACCCAGGACCAGTTCCCGTGCCAAAAGCACCTACCAGCAGCCCAGCCTTGGCCCAAGCATCAGCAGTTTGGGCTTATCTGGCTCTTCCTCTGCAGAAAAGAGATAGGGCAGATCAGCGGCTGGTAGGATAAATTCCCCTTTGCCCAGTGGTAACGGAGGTCCAGGCAGCGACTGCAGAGCACAGAGACTCCCCACCTGCTGCCCCACGCTCATGACCTCCATTTGAGAGGGGAAGAAGCAAAGGGGGGGCTGCTACCTGGCTTGCACCCACCTCCTGCAGCTGGCTTTGGCCCCCAACACAAATCCTCT
>NW_009649235.1:134271-167034 GCF_000708025.1 Charadrius vociferus | reverse complement strand
TTCCCCATTGCCCAGTGGTAACAGAGGTCCAGGCAGCGACTGCAGAGCACAGAGACTCCCCACCTGCTGCCCCACGCTCATGACCTCCATTTGAGAGGGGAAGAAGCAAAGGGGGGGCTGCTACCTGCCTTCCACCCACCTCCTGCAGCTGGCTTGGCCACCCAGCCATATCCCTGTGACCTTCTGGAGCAGGGAGGGGTTTGCACCCGGCTGGCCCAAGGCTGAGGCCAGTGCCTTGGATGACTAATCCATACCCCTCCACAACCTCCTGTCCAAAAACAGGACACTTTGGTCCCTGGATGTCAGACCTAAAGAGAAGATGTTGCTTCTGCACCACTCCTTTGCGCTCCAAGGGAGGTGTAGGCTGGTGGCTGTTCCCCAAGTCAAAGCGCGCTCAGCATTGTCAAGGGGAAAAGTGCCCCATGGGCACAGGCAGGCCCCAGATCTGAAGACAAGATCAGGAGCTGTGTACAGATGTCAGTTGCTCGAAGCATCAGGAAGCTGAAGTGGTTTTGCAAGGTTTAGGAGAAAACTTTGAAGCTGAATGGCTTTCAGGAAGGCAGATGAGTGTACAGACTGGCAGGTTAAATTAGTATATCATAAAGTGTTATTGCTGAAGGCCACAGTCAAAAGCAAGTCCATATGTTAAGAAGGCAGAAAGAGAACCACTCAGAGGCACAATAGTGTGTATTCCTTACACCTTGTCCATTACAAAAAGCCACCTTGCCACACCAATCAAGGGAAAGGTATTGATCCTATGAAACACAACCTTCCATCTAGGCAACCCATGTTTCTCATTTCAGTTTTACTAAGGCAGGAGTGAGTGCTCCCAGTTCGTTTTACAGTGACCATGTGTCTGTGACCATCAGCATCTACCATGTGGTTTAGATACAATATCATAGAGGACATTAGTCCAAAGTCTAAAATTCCTGTTTGTCCACAACTGATAAAAGCTACACATTGTAATTTGTAGCAATTAGAATCTGAATGATAGGAGAGAGGCAGAAGCTGATAGAGAGATAATGCCAGAACACTCTTGCCATTTCTCCATACTAAATGCTTTCTATTTAGCCATTGCTGTAGCTAATATGCTTTGATAGCTTCAGATTGCCCCCTCTAAGGGAAAGGGAAACACAGTAAGAAGGAAGAGGACAGACTAGCAAAATCAAACTTTTCTTTTTGATCCTAAGACAAATTCAGTTCCTACTGAACCTGCTGACTTTACTGAGAACAAAGTTGAATCCGTGCTATAAAAGGTGGAATTCCTCTGGGTTGATGCAAACACCAATTCAGCCGCAGAATACCTAGTTAAGGCGCAAATGCATTCTGCTAAGTGCATCCACAGTGCTTAATGTGTTTACAAAACTGAATATACTGACACATTTGTACTGGCAAGCGTGTATCACTCATCACTGTCAACGTGCTTTATGTGATTTGGAAACTAGCAAGTTCAGTCCGTCATATTAGGCATATCTAACAGTGCAAATTTGTCATTAGCAATTGTCCGGTACCATAGGAAGCTGCGGTGTCATTGCGTTGCACACATCCCTTCTTGCATGCCATGGTAAAAGGAAACAAAAACCATGAGAGACCAAAAGGAACTGCTCATAGAAAACCAAGCACAGATTGCTCATTGCTAATGGATTGTGGACAGTTGGTCAATGCATTTTCTATTAAAACTTGGCACATTTAAAACAGTTCAATTCATGAGTCACAGGTTACTGCACTGATGAACCAACCAAATTTTTTAGGGCATCTGAGCCATGTTTTCAAGGGTATCTAGAAACATAGACACCCACTTTTCACTGGGAGTTATTTTAAGTCTTTGTTGCACTTCTGCCCTAAGTTTTGAAGCAATTTATTTTGTTTTCCCACATGTGGGAAGTTACACATGAAAAATTCTTTCTGTCAAGATGTGGTAACGCTCCTTGCTTGGTCAAAACTGACGCCCAGTTCTTGGAACCAAATTCCCAAACCAGAAGTTCTTGTGCTAATGCCATGATTTGTATTCATTTGGAAATTATTTCATTTTCACAGGAAGGAACAAGACTGGAATCCTGCCTCAAGTCTCCTTGTTTCCCCTTGAACCTTTTATTTTGGGAACAACAGCAGAAACAGTGAACTGGCTTCAGTTATGTCTTCCCTCAAAATGAAGAACAAAGGTGTCCCTTTAAGAAGGCATAGCCAGGAAAGGGTTCTCCATGAAGGTCAACATGACAGAAGCAAATGTCGTACCTGGACAGGCAAATATGGTCTGCAAGAGGCCCACGAGGTCAGCCCTCCAGGCTCTTCAGCACTGGCAGAGCCCTGGGGTATACTGGATCCAGTTGTGAGTACCAGACTTCAAGGCGGGCTAACAGGGAGATGTTTAGGGGTGAGTACCACAGACAGACTCTCTCAAGACTTTGTACACTGTCCTGGAAGAGAAGAGGCAAATGCTGATGTGACAGACAAGCTTCAGTCTAGTTTCCTCCAACACAGAGTAAGAATCAGCTTGGAGGACAGAGTGGTTAGCTTTCCTTAAAGCAAGGGGCAGAATGGCTCAAGTAAGGACTTCAGCATCTGCCCACAGTTTGCAATCTTTCCTAAATAAATATCGATAAACAAGGACTACTAATTTTATTTACAAAACCAGTCTATGGTCAACACAATGCTGAAGGTTGCACACAGCAACTGGTTGTGTCATGACCAATGCGGTCCCTAATGTAAGGAGGGCACCGCGGAGTTCCCGATGTTCTCCAGCACTCCAGATGTGTAGCTAATGACGGACAGCATAAACAACTTACTCATGGATGATCTGTGCTCATTTTAGCTGAGACATCAATATTGTCTCTCAAGTAAGCTGAACAGAACTGTAACATCCTTCCCGAAATGTCGACTTGCTGGGGATGTGGAGCTAGCAATAAACGTTACAGATTTTCCTCACACAGAACTTCTCCAGCTTTATTGCTTCATTTAATTGAATTTTCTTTTCTCCTCTCTTTTCTCAAATGCAGCTCGTGAAAATGAAACAGTTCAGTCTCAGGCACACCATGTTCCTTTGTCAAAATTCATTAGCACAGCACAAATGTAACTGAAAGCAGAAGAGACTCATTGTTTTAGGAAGTAGTTTACAGTATAGTCTATATTGCTTGCTACTCACTTTCCTGTTTATTATCAGGTCCTTCCATGGCAGGTGGTTTAGAGAAAATAAACGGTGAAAGTTACATAAAACATCTGGGCCAGGTCCTCAAGGGATATAAATTGTCGTGGTAACATTTGCAGGCTCTGGAGGAACAGGCTTTACCAAATCAAAGTGCTCTTTGTTTTCTAATACAATTCCGCTGCACAAAGAGACTAGAAAATAGACTTATTTCTTCTGTAGCACTTTGCCCTTAATTAACCTAGTTTGTGGTACCTATTTCAGTGAAAGTGCTAATGCCAACACTGAGTTAAAAGTGTTGCTAAGCGTGACACCTGCCTGTTCATGTATCATTTGCTTCTCTCAAGCCATTTTCTGTCAGCAGAGAGGATGTACGCCCTGGGTGAATCCCGTATCATCATTAGCAGAAAATTACACCAAAGTGCTGTAAAGTAATTATGCGGCTAAAGGTGCGCTGCGAGGAAGTCAGTGATTAGTTACCACCAGTCAGCCCACGTCACGTAACGTTTTGTTCAGAGGCTTTCAACCTATTTTCAAATTGGTGGCCAGTGCTGTGGGCTGAATTGAACCTTCACTCAGGCCTTGAGAAGTATGCTCAGATACGTTTGGCCCTTTTTCATAACACGTGAATTTTATTTTGGCATCTTATAGTACAATACAGGATAACAGTAAATATTAATTGATAGCTCAAGGTTGCTCTTGCACCGCCAAAATATTCTCACTGAAATCTTTCATGGGTTCTTGCAGAGGCGCTGCAGTTACAGCAATCCATTGTGGTCACACTGCAGTGTAGCTATCTGTCATACAAAGAATGTGAAAAGTGTGAAGGTTTAGAAATGATGAGATCTGCATTACCTCAATAAAACTCACAAAAAGTGAAAGACCTTGGAGCAATGACTGTGGAAGCAATAATAACACTGTACTCTATAAATGATCTTAAACACTGGTAAGTTTAATCTCTGCCATTCCTGTGAGAAATACATCTCCATGATGTGGACGATAATTTTGAAGCACTGAGATATCATCACTAATAACTGACTTTATTAGTTCTTTTCCAGAATGGAGCAGCACACCCTCTGAGACACAGAGAAAGCGCAGTCCTTGTCCAGAGGGACCCACCAGCAGGACCTCAAAGACAACCGTGGCACATGAGGCCACGTGAGGCAAAGCATCAGTGGGTTCCATAGTTTTGGTTTGCATTTAGCCCTTCTCTCCCCGTCTCCCCTAGCCTCGGGCTACCCCCGCTCAGCTTCCTCCCTTCACCCCACTGCTTCCCCTTCTCTTTCCCATTCCTCCCCTTCTGCTCACCCTGTTCCCAAGAGCCAGCACTGAGTCAAATGGACAGCCAAAGGTGCTCAATACAGCCAAAATGCTGAAGGATTTGTACCCTGAGAGACAAGAAACCTTGGTATCCTTCAGAACACTGGGCGGTCCTTTACAAGCAGCTTTTACCGTTTTACCCTGTTCATGTTGGTGAGGAGCCTGATGGAATAACCCTAGTAAGTAAATGGGTTTCCTAATATTGTCTCCAAACGTGACACTGGAAACAGGATGGCTAGCGGTCAAATCCTGCCTCGAGTAATTTGGGAAGCTATTTGGTGACTGCAGATACCGTCATTTGCTTCAACACACTTCCATTCTCTGGGTACAGTTACCTACACATACAGCTCCCCTTTAGTGGGGCCCAGTTCTTCTGAAATCAGTCAGGATTTTATCACTGATTTAAATGGGAATGGGATAAGGGCACAGATAGCGCAGTCTGTGTGTATGGCTGACTTCAAAGTAATCCAACAATGCAGTTCAGGGTCTGGCACCGTTCGATGGCCTCAGCTCCCAGCCACACAAATAGGAAACACAGGACTGAGTGGCCTCTGCTGACTTACCACCACCCACATGTTCTCCTCTGGGTTGGGCGCCCCAAGCCCAGCAGCTGGTGTTTCAAGCACCGAATCTTTCAAAAGCTATCCAGCTGTCACATGAAGGTTCATCTGACCCCGCGGTTGGCTATGTGTTGGACATCTACTCTAGTTTTATCATTAAAAAATGTAAGGAAGATTTTTTCAAAGAGCTGCGAAATGCCCTCATAGATTTAATGAGAGCCGGGCCACTAACTACAGACTGCACCTTTGGAAAATCTGCCCTTTGTTGCAACTTTTGATTTCAACAAATTTCAAACTTTGGCAACTTTTAATTTCCAGGTCATGTAATCCATGACTGTGACTGTTAAGAGAAAAACACTTTTAGTTCCAGATCTTTGCTAGCCCTAAAGCTATAGGTGACCCAGATGCTTTTTAACCTGCTCTTCTGGATGCTGTGAAAGCTTGCTTTTTTTTCCTCGATAAATGAAAACTTTCATGCACTGATCACTATTCCATCCAAAGGCATACTGCATATCAGCAAACAGAAGTCATTTTACAGAGAAACTTTTGCATAAGGCTTGAAAGAAAGCCCAGCAAGAATTGACAATGATAGATGATCTCCCTGGTGGCATGCAGGAATAAAGCACTTTCACATTTATATCAGGGAAAAACAAGCAATGGACATATTTAAATAATCATTAAAATTAAATGCCCGACACAAGGCAGGTTTAAACCCTGTTCTGCTGAACATCTTCTGGAAATCTTTAATGGATCTAATTTGAGGTCTTCTCATTTGCTTTGCTCATGAACAAAAGCTTTGTAATGGAGGTTCGAGTGTACGTGTTATCAGCAAAAGGTTCTCTCGAGGGAAATTAAGTGAAAGGACATTTTTCTTGTCTTCATGTTTGACATTCAGGAGCAGTGACGAGATAAGGTAGGCACAGGAGTCTTTCAAAAAACCACCAGATTGCAATGGCAGTATTTCATAAGGACGTGAACCGTTCATCATCTGCTGCAAAGACTCCATTAACGTGGCCTGCTTTTAAATCCAGCGCTTCGCAAGGAATGCCATTTTCTACTGTTACTGTCACTTCAACTTTCTCTTCTAAATTTTCTCTCTCTGTTGACTCTTTATTCTTCCTAAAAGCAGGAAAGAGAAAATCATCTTATTCTGTTGACCTGCAAGCACTCCACCACGATTTCACAGACAGAAAACTGCACATTTAGTTAAAAGTTTATTGTAGGTTACGTTCTGAAAGGCATAATCCGGCACACCTCGTTGCTGTTGTAAGTATACCACAGAAGGTGGGAGGCTCACAAATTGGAAGCCCTGGATTAGAGGTTTGAGGTAAACATGTTGTAAGTATGTTATAAATATTACTTAACCTCCTTATTCTGTAAAATGACTGGAGGGTGCAAAAGGAAAAGCTGGTGCAAAACAAAAATGGAAAAAATCTCTAAATCTGTTTTTGCTTTACATCAGGAAGGACTGCACTAAACATCTAGTCTGACCCTGTTATGTATGTCACAGATTTCAGTCCATGATGTGGACAAATTAAAACATACTTTTTAGAAAAAAGATCAGCTTTAGACTATAGCCTCCAAATGAGGAGACTTGAGTGTCCTCACACCCCTTGATGATCCTCGCCAGAAGTTAGGTACTCTTAACACTGCAAATCTGCATTTTTAGCTCCAACTTTATTAACAGCCACCTTCCTATCCAGTATTTTATACTTTTGTTTTCTAGATCAAACAATTGAACGGCTTTCACTTTTCCAGGCTCCAGTTCTCACCAAAAGCATATTAAAATAGTTGCTGAATAAAATTCTCGAAAAATGCAATCACAAGAAGATGTAATACAGAAATATCAGTCAACATGTCATGATGATCCTTTAATTCCAGATTTATTCTGACCTTAAGATCTAGTTCATAGTTGAAAAACCTGCTGTACTTCACAGCCTGCAGCATCAGCGCTTTCAGAGGATAAGAAACTCAAAGGTCAGCTCCACTGCTTCTTCCTATCCCACAACATGTACTGTAACAATCTGACTCAGGACAATCATAACAACCTGACTCAGTGTAACTGCTAATAACAGCGATATTAACAATAATAAAATTTTATTTGCCTTTGGGAGATTCTTGGCATTACAGACTTGCTAAAAATAAACGTGGTGGGTAGTACTGGAAACCTCTGACCTCTGACTGCTGTATCTGCTCTTCCAGTGATAAAAGGAGCGTTCTTTAGTACAAAAACTGTGGGGGTGGAACATAAACGAAGATACCAAGAAGCAGGTTCAAAATAAATGAGAGGAGTAGGAGATGTGTGGAATTTGTTGCCACAGGAATTTAGAGAAGCTACAAATTTCTGAGTCCAAGGGGAGACTCAACAATTTAAGGGAAGAGAAAACATCATGTGTTACCCAAAGCACGAAGACCAAATCCAGCTTAGGAAGGCCCCAGCTGCAAATTAGAGGCTGGGAGAGTAATGGAGGGAACCACTCTGCATGTTTACTCTGTTTTCAGTCTTTTCAAGGCTAATGTTTCTGGGGTCTGCTGAAGCTGGGATTTTAGGGAGTAAGGGTAGACTTCAGTCTAGTTCAGCACAGCCAGTAGAGGATGGTCCTGCCCTGGGTATGTGGCAAATCTATTATCAGAGAGGGAGGTGTCCTATTGCCGCAATGACAGGAGAACAAACATAAAGCTGGGAGACTGTGTCTGATCCAGCTCACTATAGAGTCAAGGGTGACAATCACATGGAGCTCTTCAAGCTGCAGCTTGCAATTTTACATGTTAGCAGTGATGCACACTGAGGACCTAATTAAGAAAATCTTTCAGTTCAAGAAATGACGCATGAGCCTAACTCATTACTGAAACTCTATTACAGGCCAATCATGTGCTTCCCTGCCATCCTGAGTATGAACGGCCTGAAGCACGTGCTTTTGGGCTTATCTGAACTGAGGTATTTAACTGGTACTTTAAAGGCCTATAACGACAAAATGCCAGATTTATGAGAAGTCAACATTGTCCTTGGGGCCAGATTTCCCATACAGCTTACTAGGCAACAGAGCTGCTATTATGTCAGCTCTGGACAGGTTTCCAAGAAAACCCATTACTGGACATGCTGAAGTCTTTGACAACCTGGTCACATACTTCAGTGCCTGAAAAAGAGATGAGCACTTTAGAAATTATCTTCTCTGATGTCTCGCTCTTCTTTCAAGAAGCCAAATAACCCAAGCCATCCCTTTTACCTCTCCATTCTTTGCAACAGTAGATGGAAAAAGTATATGCTTGGTTCACCCTCTCTCTCACTCCCCCGCCCCTCTCTGCAGATGCCATTGATGCGAAAGGAGGGCTAGAGTTCAATCACCGATGAGTCTGCTCTGAGGAAAGGTTATACATAAAGGCAGAGTAGGCAAAAAGAGGGAGAAGTGAAAAGGAGCATAACAACTAAAAGGACAACAAGAGCATGAGACAGAGAGGATGCCAAGTGACTGTAGGCAGGCAGCAACAAGCCATATTACTGGTAGTACGATGACAAGAACGTGTAGTTTACACCATATTGAGGAGAACTGCTCAAGTTCAGCTGAAAATAGAAGGGGGAAAATGCTGTCTTTCAGCCTGATATGAAGCACAAATGATTATTTTGGCTAGAAAAATCATAGCTATTTAGTGTAATTTATTTATATTACACTTACTTGAAATGTTCGACCCCCTTTAAGTTAGGCACTTTATAATAATTTATTCACTTACTTGAAATGTTCAAAGACCCCCTTTAAGTTAGGCACTGTATAGACACACAGAGCCGTGACACCACACAGAGGGCAGGTATGGGCTTCAGGTAGCAACATTATTCTCCAGTTTTACAGAAGAGTTTGCCTAGGTTCAGGGAATGAAATAACTCAGCCCGTACCACATGGAAGGTTGTGACAGGGCTTAAACTATCCACAGAACCCAAGTATCTGCCCAGACTCTTCCCCCAACAGCATCTCTCATCTATTGTTTGTTGAATTTTGTTTTTTTGAAAACAGGAAGGGGTTTGGCAAATTCATGCAACTCTTCTGAAAGCAAAATATAACTGAAGGGATTCTGATTACACTACTAAGGGTTTGTTATGAGAAGCACTTATCCTTCACAATCAGTGTTGGTTTTCTACGGTATTTTAACATTGTTCTTCAAGGTGATAAGGAGGCAGAAAGGAAAAGTCCCTGCAACACACCACTTTTCACAGATTAATCCCTTGTTCTGATATATTTGGAGATGCAGTCTACCATACAGTCAATAATTTTAAAATTATCTAGCTGTCAGCAGAAATTTACCCTTTTTCAGTTCTTCTGCTGTTCCTGTATGACTCTTGCTGAAGTCATAATTTTGTGTTAACCTAACCTCCACAGCAGCCTAAAGCATGGCAGAAGCTGAACTTCTATGGCAGAATCTCAGCTCAGCTGAGAAATTTCTATTCCTTATGCCCAACTCTCAGCCAACAGAGATGTCGGGAGCAAAACTCCACCTACTCTCTCTCTTGCTCCAACATGCTTACACTAGGGAAGCATGAAGAACCTTCTTTTTTTCACCAGTGCCACCCCAGGGCAGAAACTGAGAGTAAAAGAGATTATCTCTCGCCTACCCTACTGCCAAACAGCAAACACCTAGGCTCATGGGGAGATCTGGTCATGAACCTGTGAAGGGCTGGGTACTTTGGATTCATCAGGTCATGAATTGTAGGTGAGACTATGCACCACCGTTCCATTGAGCAGGCCCTCTTCAGCCATACATTAATCATTATTGTCTCCTCTACTGACGCTTCTCAAACTGCAGCTGCAAATTCTTTTTTTTAGACCTGCCAGCTTTTGGCACTACTTCCCTGGAAGGGACACAGTCACTCCTAGCCTTTTCCCTCTTGGTAGCTATTTGGATAGTCTGTGAGGGAAGGCTTACCTCTGGCACACTAAACCTTGAGAAGAATGACAGCAAATGTCTTTGTAAAGCTATCATCTCTAGTTTGGTGGCCTCCAGAATTGTATTCTTGTACTCCCAATTTCCTCATTAGACCCCAGCATTACTAAGGCCTTAGTTTTCTCTGAGGCTGATCTGAAAAGCAAAACCAGCCCAGCTGACTTAACTTGCCCGTCAGTATTCAGTTAAAACAGAAGAAAAGCTGAGCCGCTTACTTCTTGCGTTGCCGAATCCCTGCAACAACGAGGAAAACAATTCCAGCCACAATGAGACAAAGAACAACACCGAATACAATAAGCCAAACAGGCGTGGAGGGTTCAACAGGAGGTGATAAGGTTGAGGTTATCTTCAGGAACTGCAGTGTTTTGTCACTCAGTAGGAAGGCACTGTTGATTCTGTTCCGGTTCATCCTTCATAAAAACACAAAGAACATCACAACTCTTCATAAAGGTATTTAATAAGCTAAAAAGAAAGAAGGAAAAAAAAGGAATTTTCAGGTACGTGCTGCAAGTCTAGAAGGGCTGAATTTGATCCAGCATGATATTGGTAGGATTCTCAGACCTTCACTTTTAACATAGAACTTGTCAGTAATCCATAGACACCCACACACTTACAGGGTTTTGAACATCAGACTTCCGTATGTATTTATCTGAAAAATTGGGAAATACTGATAAGACCTGAAGTACCGTATTACTTATTTTTGGTTCAGACCATGTGCTGAAGACATAGCAGGTCGTAATCTGTAAGGCTGGCTCTGCTTTCTTACTCGTGCAGCATTCAAGGTTAGCATGGGAGTAGCAGATCTACCCTACAATGTTCAGAGGATTTACCTATCTGTGCCCCTTGGCTCCTCAAACTGAACCATCCTGCATGTTATGGGCTGGTACATCTGCTCTTGCTGCTGTAGATTTACTTAGGTCCATGAGGCACAGGCTAGAAGTTGGTCCAGAAGAATCCACTCCTATTGCCAACATTCCTTTCCTCCCCGCAGGATGAAGCTAAAGGGATTTTTACTTTTCACATTTTTTTCCATTATGAGAAACTGTAAGTCTGAGAAATGCCCTTTTTTCGTATGAGTAGTACAACTGCTACCCTTTAATGGATATCTTCACCCACATTCATTACTTCTAAGCATTTGCAGGTATTTCTGGGTTTGAATCTATGCAGCCTTTAGCAGCATCTTTCATCAGCCTTTTCAAAATGTTAAAATTTTTTGGCAGAATGTATTACACACATTGTCTTGAGAGATTCTTTTTGATTGTGGTTGTATGATTTACAGCAGCTCTCTCTTGTAAACCATTCAATTTATTTACCATAGAGCAAGTACTTCCTAAGAACAGATATATGAGAAACACAGGTAAGATCTGGCAAATTTCTCTTCTTGGAAATCATAATGTTTGACTGTTCCTTAAACAGGAAGTTCTTAGCCTTAATGGAAAGCTAACATTCCTGGAGAGGACTGGAAGCCATGCATGTTATAAGACTCATAATACAGTAAGCCGTCTTTGATTTAGAAAAGATTTTCATCATTATGATGATGAAAGGATCATTGTGAACAGCTGAAATAAGCATTGTTCACCCTCCTCTAATGGCTGAAGTTACAGAAAATTATGTGCAGGCAACTACAGGTGCATTTCGTGTTTGTATATGCATAAATATATCTTGTGTATATTTATGCAAGATCTTGGGTCTCATACATAGCTGTGAGAAGTTTTACCTTCCTCTTTATTCGTACTTTGTAGAGAATCTCATAAAATAAAATTCTGGTGCATAGATAGCATTCTCATGTGCTACCGTAGTATGAAGAATCAGAATAACGGTTTAGCATGGAAGCCTGCAATCAGAAACGGTTGAATAAAAAGTATGGTCATTTTATAGACCATTTTATTTCTTGTTTCTAAGTTAGGCAGGAATTAAAACTTTTCATAAATAGCATATTCTTTACTGGGTGACAGACAACAGTTAAAAACCAAACATACTATAATAGCATCAAATTTCTGTGGCAAACAGGGCACATAAAAGACTTAAATAAATCAGCTTATGCTACTGAACGTATCAAAGAATAACAGAAATGCAAAAACCCTGCATTCCAGCACTCTTACAGAGAGCTTCAGTGAATAAATAATCTGCTTCCTCCACTAACGCTATGAAGCTATTGTTTGGTGTCTCTGTAGGAAATAGTTTAATCTGCTCATAAGCTTAAAAGTTAATCTTTCCAAAAGAACTCATACTCATTCATCAGGAATTAGGCATTACACCTCCACAGAGATAACATGAATTTTCAAGACAAAGTACAGAATGCCTAAAAACAAAGAGGTCTGTTTTCCACTCCATGCTTGAGAAATGTACATGAGTTATGCTGCTCGTGGGAGTCATCCCTATAAACCCCTTATGTAGGTTTGGTGAACCACTGAAGTCAGATTACCCATTTTTTCTTTTTCCCTCTTCGGCTCAATACTCTTGCTTTTATTGGCTACAGAATGCAATATTTAGCAGAAAGCAAACTGACTTGTACTGCATGGTACTTTGTACAAGCAATGCTCAGCTATGATATTGACTGGCATTCTAGACAGAGCTGGTATGAAAAGAATGTGAGTATAAGATTGTTTAAGGCAAGGTGGGACACAGCCAGCTCCGTTCATGAAGAGTTCACATGAGCTCTTCTCATGTGAAAGCTGACTTTTAAATTAAGTCAGATGAACTGTACTTGAGAAGCACCAAAAGGGAGCCATTAGTCCAGGTGTAGATGTGCATGTGGCATGCAATGAAACTTAAATGATATAAATCCCACCCAGAAAGTGTGCAATTCTGTCATCTGAGGGAGAAGGCTCTCTTGCTGGGAAATGTAGCAGCTGGATGAGAGCAGTGTATGTGCTATGCACTAGACAGCAAATTACAGGTAGGGCTCTGGAAAGGGACTAGATTTCTTTGAGAGGCTCCAGTGTCAAGAGAGCTTCCTTCTGAAGTTATAATCCCAAGGCTCACATGCTTTGCATTCTGTGGAACTCTTAAAAATCCTTCTAGCATCACATGGATGAAAGAGTACTGACCCTTTGGTGTTTTAACTACTGGGATTAATTCATCCTTAAAGAGGCAGAGTTCTCATTCATACAAGGCCCAGAGAGAGAAAGCCTCCTCAGTCAGCTGAGGAAGAAAAGGGTGCAGAAGCAGTGACTGTACCTGATGGCTGCCTCTACCTCACTTCCAGGAACAGTTGTCACATTTTTGGAAGAATCTGTGACCACAAACCAAAATGACACCCGATCCGTCACATTGCAGAGCAGCACATTGGAAATTCTGCAGATAGTTAAAACAAAAATCATCATTAAAGAAGCATGGAAGGAATTAATGAAATATTTTAGATTTTCTTAAGATACTGCTTTCATCTTAAGGTGGAAAAATTCTTACTTTTTCAGAAGTTAACAGCTAATGCTCAAAGAAGAAATATCACTCACAGCATTTCCCAGTAAGATAAAAAAAAAATTAAGCTTATTGAGACCAAACTTGAGTCTTCAAATGAATTTCGGAATCTGTTACAAACTTGCATGGTCTTGGACATACATTTAGCATAATCAAATGGAAAACAACATATTCACATCTTAATCATCAGGGCTGTGACAAAGGCTACATAAAGGGGCAAACGCATTGGTGAACTAAGAATTTTGGTTTTGACAGCTAATAGCGCAGGAACCAGGCATGGGGGATTCCCCACATGATTTTGAAGTGAGTGCAGTCCTTCTACGGGATACATTTGTTGGAGGCAAGAGCGATGAAATTGATGTTATTCTTTTTGACAGCTTTGTTCACAGAGTCAGGCGCAGAGTGGAGGCAAGAGGCTAAATTTAGACATTCTTCTGACAATGGCCTATGCCCTTCAGCATATGCTATGACAAATACTTACCTGTTTTAAAAGAAGATTGCTCAGCTTTATGTGAACTTAATAGTGGAAGGGCACAGCCACGCGGTTTCTCATGGCACACTATGTAAAAAGTGTGCAAAATGTCTTTTAAATGCCTTTTTTTTTCAGATTCTTACAAATTTGTTTTCTACCACTAATACTAGTGTAAATGGTGGAACTATCCTTAAAAAAACCTCATGGAATGATATCATCATGAGTATTTAAAGAAGTGAAGGCTAATACAATAGTATCAATAGAGACTGAGGATAAATGGCCCCCCTGTGTTCTTCTATCTGTTCCAAGTTTATTCACACAACTAAGAAACAAACTAGACAAACTTGTGCAATATACAGGAATTGTATAAGGTGGCATTTATTACAGCATGGCAAGGAACATACTATGATGTACCATAAAAGGACAGCCAAAGTCTTTATGAATTCAATGACAGATAGCTAGAGAGATAAAAGTAGGAAAAAAATATTTAGTTCTATATCACTAATAAAAAAACAAGCAGCAAGCAGATATTCCGAAAATCCAGGACCAAGAATTAGGATCATTTTTATTTCCAGCGAGCAGCCTGGACTTGGTTCACCTTTGCAAGAGGTCTACCTGGCTACAAGCACAACACAGCTGCCCTGTCTTGACAGACCCTGCTTAAGATGATCAGTCTTCAGATACTACCTGCTGTCCCAGAGAAGGAAATCCTGCAGTGAGCCAGCAAAGAAGAATGCAGCTCCTTGTTTAATTAACTACAGTGACGTCTGAAATGCTCATTACTAACTAGTATAATTGGTTTTAAGTTTGGCCTGCCCATCATCAAAATGCAAGTTTTAACATTTCTTTTCCAGCCTCTGCTCTTTATCCTCTTTCTCAGGGTGACAGATCCCCGGCTGCAAGCCATCTCCCCCGCCACAGAGCTCTGTTTTGTAGTGCCATCTGCTGGCTAATTACAAATATAATTAAATAACCTCTGCAGTGGCCTGAGGAGCAGGAAGCAAGAGGTAGGAAGGAATGTAAGGGAGCCAGAATTGACGGTGAATGTGTAGTCTCCATCCCGCTTTTAAGGTGCGACAGGCATTGGCTTGATCACAAGAGTTCATTATGGATATTTTGCAAAAATATTTTACTTACTGCTGGAAGCTTTTTTTGGGTGGTGTTTTGAGTGCCTTGAGTAGTCCAACCTTTCATTTTACAGAGAAGGTATATATTCCACAGAGATACGCAATAAAATGGAAAGCAATGATTTTGCAGAGCAAAATTTGCAGAATACCACCCTCTCTGGAACAATGTCATTTTTGCAAATAGAGAGAATTTTTTTGGATAAAAGAGGAAAGCCATTCTCTGGAATTTGAAAAGATGTCCACATCAATTCTCTGGCAACAGTCAGAGATGAAAGCAGATTTATTCCTCCCAAAACAAAAGCAAAGCACAAAATTTAGAGGGGAGCTAGGGCGAAGAGTCTACTTTTGGCTGGTGGCTGACAAACTCTTGCTGACTTCACAGAATATCTAAAATTGTATCTGCAGAGGGAGTTTTCCGTAAGGAGAATTTATGACAGTAGGACCTAAATCTTCATGGTACTGCAGTTCTTAAAGCTGGAATTTCTGTGGCACAATCAAAAACTGGTGCAGGGAGAAAAGCTGAGTTCCTGTAACCCTACAGGTGTTCTCAAAATGGGATGAGTGTGGAAAGTTCGATCACGAAAGAGAAAGATCCGTTTGGTAGACAAAGGCTGGCAGAACACCCTTTCTCGTTTGGAGACTCAGAGAGACTCCTCAACCTGGGGTCTTCCCTACAGTGTCAAGGACTTTCAGCTTGAGATAGGGCAGTCCGTCAGCACTTCTCTTTCTCTAGAACAAACAGTATTGAATCAATTGGGTAGCAAGGCTCACACTAGGATATGTAAATTTTGCTTGCTTTCTGCTCCCTGTTGTGTCTAAAATCCTTGCTCGATTATAAGGACCCAAAACCTGGCTTCACTGCCACTTTTTCATCAGTGGAATCTGAATCCTGTAAATCCTTTCAGGGTCCAAAGAGAATAATACTGCTCACGAGAAGTTCAAAGGGGATTGAGTAAACACCAAAACAGACTGGTTTAACAAGCACCAATGCAATTTCTTCGCAGCAGATACACCTTTTTTTCCTGTGCTATTTGTACACAGGTTTGATTCACAGCATGCAGAAGCATTAAAAACTATACCTTTACACTGTTTAGATTTCAGAAACTTCAGAGACTTCTTCCTGCACTATGCTAATTAAGTGTATTTGTAAACAAATATGTGGACATCTTTTAATTTCCTTAGAAAGTGACAGAGTTTTGTCAGGGGAATAAGAAGGCTGTTATTGTCAGAATGACAAGATCCTGGTCTTGGCCTTGCGGCACCATGGCAAAAGTCCAAAATTGCAAGTGAACACCAGTGAGTACAGGGCAGGAAACCCTGATGGTTCCCTGGCCTGAAGTACCATCATTGTTCCTTATGCAGATTTAAAGGATTGTTTAGGGGTAAGAAAGAGCTGCCAGAGACTCAAAGGGAGCTGGGTGCCTATAGTGGCCCTTAGCTCGTGGGAGAACGACAGGCCCAAGTCCCAAGCACCCATCTCCAGCTCTCCCAAAAGCATCAGGTCTCCTCAAACTTCACACTGCACAGCTGCTCCTGCAAAGGAACGTTATTTTCTTCCTTTAGGATCACCTTGGCATAACAGCTTTAACTCTCCAGGCTTATTTTGTTGTTCTAAATGGTCACAATATTTTTATATCAAAATAGCCTGTCTTAGGAAGATGGATAATGTTGATGAATTTTTTCTGATCACTTCAGGAGGAAAACTGCAGCTTTTTTTATCTACAAATGGGGAGATGTACCAAAAGTAGATTCTGTTACTTGAATGAAAGTAAATGTGATGACATTCTTTCTGCTCTAAAGATTAACTAGTCTCAGGCCCAAAAGAGGTGCATATTATTTCAAATCAGTCACAGATTAGAGAAACCAGGGTTACTAAAACAGACTATAGACAATCATTTTTTTTAACACTGAGAGATCAAAGGTTGACTTACGTAGTTCAGAACGTATGTATTGTGAATGAATTGAAAGGCCATATATATAGCAGGAAATAAAGGATTTTTATTTCTCCACTGAAAAAGAAGTGTTTATTTTATCTGTATTAATAACTACTGAGTATTTTGATGGATTGTGTCTTTTTTCTGTTTCACATAAACTTGAAAATTTGACAAGCCTTTCAAACATTAAACACAGCTCCATGCTTTATTAAATTTTAGTTTAGAAATTAACTTTAGAGAACTTGAGACATAATGTGCAATCCTGTCCATTCTGCATTGGGTCACTCAGTGGTTACACAAGTGCAACAGCATCAACTGCTGTTTCCAGCAGCACATTCAAATGCTTGTCATTACAGACTGGCTTTTATCCAGCTTCAGAAGCCTAACAAAAGGTGACTTTGAATCTCAAAAATTATGGGACAGGCTGCAACAATGGTTATGCTGATCCACCAGGCAAATTATCTGGGGCCTGATCCGGCTTGCTGAAGTTAATGGCGTTTGGTCTCATGTGGGAGTTAGTTGTGGCTGTGAGTTACTGCGGGGCTGTGGGTGTGTTAGAAATTAACGGGATGTTAAAGGGGAGGTTTTTCACATCCTGGTTATGGCCCTGTGCAGAATTTATACCCTGGCAGAAACAGTATTTGGTTATGTAAAATACTGGTGAATTTTTCATAAGTCTTTATTTTGACAAAAATCTTTAATTAACCAGATGCAAAATTTAGGTACAGTTAGATGCTACCCGAATGCAGTCACAAGCAATTTGTTTGTTCTTTTATGACAGAATAATTGATCATTGATCTTTTACAGCTCCCAAATAAAATCTGTTGGCATTTATCTGTAAAAGCTCCTGTAGCATAATGTAACTTATTTGCCACAAGCTCTTGCTTCTGCCTCTTTTCACCACACTGTGAGCCGCTGCCTCTATCCTTACCAGCTATGCAACAGTGCTGCTCCTGTGTGCGTGGCATGCTGCTGTACCCTCTGGGATGCTGAGTGCTCCCACACCTCCAGACTCATTGCAGAGAAGATGGAAATGGACCGCACTCCTTACTCGGTACCCAGCTCCTTCCAGCTGCCAGCCACGAGGGTGGGGAAAGGAGTGTGTTATTTCCAGGACTTCTAACAGGACGGAGGCTTTCACAGCTTTCCTGCTCCCATGTAATAGGCAGGTTATTTGGGGAGTATTGAGAGGTTCATCTAGCTCTCCATCACTGACTGGGGACTCTGAGGTCCCCTGGGATTCGGGAGAGATCTATGGATAGGAAAGCCCTCAGCCTGTTGCCTAGTAAATTGTACCAGATCTCAAAGCTGCAGAGCTGCACTTCAGCTGACATGCTGTCCACACGTGACCCCAAAGGTCCTAGATCAGTTATACCTCCAAGGTACATCCCAACAAGTTATACCCCATGAGGATGTCCTATACCATCTTAAAAAGAGGTGAAGATGCCCACACCTAACTGTTTCCAAATATTATACTGACTTCTCCACTGACAAACATAGTAGCAGGAAATTATTGATGTGTGAAACCCCACCTCCAAACTGGAATAACACTGACATTATCATATTTGTCCATAGGGAAAATTGTCTGGGTAGGAAACTGAATTAAGCAAATGTGACTTCTCAGAGTGGAGAGAGGTAATTTGCATTAGAACTCCTTTCATACTGGCTTGATTTTTTCCCATTCCTGCACCAAGATTTCTAACATTAGTTGAGTCCGCAGAATGCCATGGTGCTTGAAGAGGAAAAAGATCACTGGCTTCTGACACAGGTTTTTTGCTGTCTGAAAGCACCATGACTTTGAAGGAAGAGAATATTTTTTTTTAAAAAAAAGAACCCGGGACAAAAACAAGTATACAAAAGTGAACCTTTGTGCATCAGATACTGGACGAAAACCCTGCTAATTTGAAAACCCAGAAAAAGCCCTGTATAATCACCTTTAATTGGCTTGTATCTTGAACTCATATTTTGTACGTGTCATTTGAATTGTATGTAGTAGCATACTTGGCTGGTTTTGTTAAGCTTGGTGTAATGGCTCTCTTGCTTCTGAGGGATAAAAATGAAACAGCAAGGAACGAAACACTCCTGTTACATGGAGGAGGAAATCACCTATTTAAGAGAAAGTGCGGCAGCCACAATAATCATCATGTGACTGAAGTTAACTAATATCTTTGGAAATATGGAATATGCTTCATCTGATGCAATGACAGCCTGAAGCATTTTTTTTTTTAAGTAAATTAAGAACCTTATCCTCATTAGCCTACCAGAACAATAAATCTTTCCTTCAAGATTGCAAAACAATGAAAAAATAATAGGCCTACAGAAATACACTTACAAGGGTTCTCATTTAAGAAAGGTAAGAACACACTGAAAATACAGCTTGCTAAATGGTCTGTCTAATCTGGTACCTTATTTCATAAGTAGCAAGGATCAGAAGCCTGAGAAGAATATTCAGTGCCTCAGGGCAGACTTAATTCCCAAACCTATTAAAGGCTGATTTATGTCTGAACTGCAACATCTGAAACTTCTTGATGCTAGGTAACTCAACTGCTACAATATTAGGGATGGATACATTCAGCAGAACACAGCCCTAGCACAGCTATCCACCTTCCAGTTCTCTGACTCAGCTCATCTTCAGCATACGGCTTGAAGCTGTGCTCTAAGAAAACGTGCACCAAAACTGCTTATTCAAGGATCCGCACTGCATTTTTTGACTTTGCTAATGTGTTCCTTCGCCTCCTCCCAGTATGGGCTCCAGAACATATCATGTCTTACTGGCAGATTCTGCTAGAGCGAATTGGCATAATCCCACTGAGATCCACAGCTACATCACGTCACGTCACTTCACATCAACAGGGATACTGGTCCAGAGATTGAACATTGCTTAAGACAGAGATAACGTGATGTTTAACATACATCTGCGTGTCAAAGAAATATACTGGAACGGTCTGGTTTTAGAAGCTGTGTATAATGATTTCTACAGTTCAGTACAGCAGAGAATGGGCCACTACATCCAGCACTGTTAATATGTATAAGGCAAATCAGAGCAGAGACTTACTGAGTTGTGCTCTTGCTGGAATATTTTCTCATTGCAAAAGCCACCATTGCTTTGAAGAGGAACTCTTCATTGGCATCCCAGGCATACTGTAAAGGAAGATGGAAAATAATCAGTTTCAGCACCGGTGCTGGCAGTACAGAGAAGAAAAGAGTCACTGAGCTTGAAATGCTATATTGATCAAGGAAATAAATAAATTCTGTGGTTGTGCTACGAAAATAAATTCCTGCCCATTATTTACTGTGCACAAAGGACTTTTTCTAATGGTTGTTATAAAGTGCAATATAAAGTGCAAAGTATGTTTCAAAAAAAACTAGTAACTTGAATGTTTCTGAAAGCTGACCAAACTGGAGATGTAAAGTTTCTTGTACCAAAGACTAAGCATATTACTAGAATTCTACCCACAGAGCTGCACCCATGGCTTTGCCTCTTTTGCTGGATAAACACTGTTAAAAGTAGAAGGTTTAAATCCACTCTCAAACACCATTTGGCTCTGCGCAAAAATGAAAAAAAATAAAGGTAACATTGAAGGTAGTCTCTGGGAGTTGGATGTCAGGATACCAGGAAATAAACTGAGATTATATCCTTATTGCTGCACACCATCCCTGCATCAAGAAGACAGACTCAACTACAGTATAAATTACTACATCGCATGTGAAACAAAAGAAAGAAAATAGCATCCTTACTACTTCAATAAGAAGTAAAATACAGGCTTCAAAAACTGTTCTCTGTTGTCTTGATGAAAAATCATGCTTCCATAATTTCAGTTTTCTGCGATAGCTTCACTAGGTTCCCCTGGGCTTTCATTCACATATGCAATTCTAATGACCTGTAAGAACTGCACCCATTACATTTTTATAACAAGAGCCATGACTGAGGCATACTGATTGAATTTCCCCTTTCAGCAGATTACAAAGATTAATAGTTTCTTGAAATGATATTAATGGAGGTTAGAGGCAGCTCTCTTCAGTCAATCAGAACACAAATCTAATCTTTAACTTTCAGCATTAAAAAAATCTGCACTGTAATCATCCTAACCAGACACACAATGGTGTGGATACTTAACCCTGTTGATAACTTGGATCTACTTTTTCATGGACCTTTATAACACATTCAAAACCCACCAATGTACATCAAAAAACAGTAGAGTAAACAGCATTGAAAATGCCAAATCTTAATTCTGGCTTTTAAATTCTGATATTGGATGCATGGAGCTGCAACCTCTCCACAGAAAGAAGGAATCCAACTTCCAGGCATCAGCCCTCATTTTACTCTGACATCCTGTGGACCGGGAACATAAACAGGGAAGGAGGCAGTCATGTAAAGGGCAGAAAGTTGTACTGATATTTATCATTCCTAGACAAATGTGTTGTGAAACAGGCTCTGAGAAGTGGTAGGACAGGGACAACAAAGCTAAGCAACAGACAACTTGAGTAGCATTAAAATCCAGATGCAGTGCTGAGAATCTGGGTTCTGAATCACCACTCCTGCCTTGGGAATGAAGGAAGGTGTAAGCATACTGTGATAATGCATGCCAGTCTAGGAACTTAAAGTGAAAAAAAAAAAAAGAAAGACTCTTTGAAAAGAAATTATAGAAGCTTGTATTGTGATCCCACTGCACTGATGAAAACATGACAGTAATGACAGCAACTAGTACTAAAAGAAAAAGAGATAATATAGTAGAGGAATTAATATAGATGAGAGCCATAAAATGATTTATTGCCATTTTAAAGACATCTGTATTTAAACCATGGAGCACAATTTGCAGCACTAAAAGGGAAGATCTTCCTTTTTCTGTGTGTAGTACTATTGACTAAATCCCTACATGCCATCTGCAGTTTTTGAGAATGGGTCCAAAAGGACAGAAAAAAATAATTTGTTATCCAGTGGATTAAACCAGCTGTAGAGATAATTTAATCAGTTGTCTTGAAAATGGATAACGATGAAGCATACTCCATTTCATGCTTACGTGGACACAAATGCAATGCAGCACTACCAAGTATACATACTTACTTAGGTTTAGTGCAGTACATGTATATGCACAATTCATCACTATCAAGTATTCAGTTTTTATGAATAATGCAGTAGCCTGGAGCTTCTTTAAGTCAGAGTAACAAAAAGGGTATCTCAAAACAGGGAAAATAATTTGTAGTAATGAACTCCTGCCCCAGCTGAAAGAATAAGCATTTTAAAAAAGACAGAATAAACAGAAAGCTGCAAGAAATGGAGGAGGAGACCGGCAGAGAAGTCAGGGGTCTGCTTGAGTGAGGAGAAGACACTGCAAGAAGCCCCAGGAAAATGGTGATCAGACAGGAGGCAAAGGACATGGAGATGGCTGTGGGCTCCATATGAACAAGAACCTCCATACATGACTGCATGCAGGAATATGTAGGGGGAGGCAACATAATGAGGAGAAAAAGTATGGCAAAAATACCTTTAAGCTAATCAACCGTATCAACTCAGGACAAGTGGGCAGGAATTGCCAGAAGCCAACTTCTAATCAGCTTTCTCCAGTCAGAGGGATAGGTGCAAAGAAACCTGAATTGTTCCACTATGGGGCTTTACCAGTTTCATCTTTATCCTCCAGATGCAAAGGTCTGGACTGCAGATGGTGACTGAGGATGTTGCTTCTGTTCTTGCGTTCCTACAAAGTGCAGCTGTTGATGCACATTTTGTGCTGCTGTTGAGGAAATGTACTAAATATCATTTGCAACCACACACTATAAACATAAGATAACTCTGTAACCAATGAAACCTTACATGATGGTATCAGAACTATTAATGTTTACCATCTTCCTTGCTCTACAAAGGAACAAACACAAAGACCTTGGCTCAGTTGGACTTGCCATCCTTTAGATGTTAAGGAGGAACAGAATGAGACACAGCTGACTGTGAAAGCCAGTCATAAATGCCTGTTAGTAAAAGAGGAGGTTGATGAGATAATGGGTAAAAGATGATGAGTGTAGATTGGTGGTGGGATGAAATGCTATAGTAGAGCTCTAAGGAAGACAAAATTTAAGCTAGTAGAATGAGATTATAATACTACAAGATTGCCCTGAGCAACCTGATGTGATTTCAGTGTTGACCTGGCTTGGAGCAGCAGGGGACTAGCGACCTTCCAAGGTCCCTTCCCTCCTGAATGGTTCTGTGTTTTAACTAGACAGCCATTCAGACTGCAGTGTGGCAACGTACACACGAACACGCTTCTGGGCCCCACTTGGTGGCAAGATATCAGGTGCACATCAGCCTTTCTCCCCTTCATCCTCTACCATGGGAACAGCCTGAATACGTGAGCCAGAAGGGAAGAGCACCTTCTACTTCACCTGGCTGCAGCCCCTGATGTGCCAACTCTTTGACTCTTACAGTTAAACTGGGTGGTGACACAGTTACATAGACTTCTCAGTGCACATCACTTCTGCTCACTTCCTAGTTGTCTTTGGCTCTTTTGAATGAACTCTCTGCCACCCTGCTAACTCCACGAGTAGAAAGCAATTACTGACTAGCATCTATTCCAGAAGCCACTCATAGAGTTAACACCATCCTCAGAGAGACTCATAAATCACCTTCCTTCCATTTAGGCTTACAGACACCATGTTTCCTCCCACCGGTGAGCAAATAATGTCTCTGTCGAGTACACTCATTATTTGCAAATAAAATGATAACAGCTAAATACTTACTGTATCTGAACTGCTCTTTCCAGCTCCATTGTGATAAGAACTATATAAATACACTAAATGGCACTTCTTGCCCAAGTACAGCCTAGCTTGTGAACAAATTAAAAAATGGTGTCCTGTCTTTATTAGCATCACACAAAGCGGATGGCATGCACTAAACCATGTGGAAAACTATACTAACCTACTTCCTATGCCCCTGACTGTACATTGGAGTTACCCTGCCAGTCCTAAAGAAGAATGTCCACAGCATCAGGATTTTCTGTTATCATCTAGCTTGAAGTGACTTGGAAATGAATGAAACAGAATTCAACAGCAAAACATCATACCAAGATATTCTAAGCTGACTGTGTCCTACTGTGATACAATGACAGTATTACCCTTTTCTTTGCTAAAATAAATAAATGAAAAAGTGTTCCAAATTCTTTAATCAAAATGAATTTCAGTTTGATAGCAGTTTCAGTTTTCAGTTTCAGTCATCTGCAGAGAAGACAGCAATGGCTATGAAAAGGAACTACTACCTGTGCACTTAATAAATTGTTCATTATTTGTGGGTAATTTTGTATGGCATCATACCACTTCCAGCATGTTGTTGTTCTAAAATGCTGTTCTAGATTGTCCCATTCTTAGGGTTTTCACACACTTAGTTACATGAAATAAACTACTATCTAGCTACAAAAACAACAGATTCCTCAGTTATTGCTTTTTTCTCGTAATAGAAAGTGCCTTTAAGATTAATGATTTGTATCATACCCTTTTGGATGAAAAATTAAAAAAAAATCACACATGATCAAACAAACCCCCCTTATTTTACTATAGTTGGAGAAGTAAAAAGCATTACGAAAGAGCATTACTGGGAACGGCAATTTTCATTCTTTGCTACTATTTTGAACGAAGATTAGATCAAAATATTAGCAGTTATCTTCAAAAGGAGCTTCAATAATGATTTTGATGTATTTTCAGCCATAGCATTACACTATTTTTAATATTTTTTTTTAACAAACCAGGCTTCCACCAAAGTGAATTGACTCCAATATGAATTTCCGCAGACAAATACTTTAGCATGTATCTTCTCTGGTTTTTGAAGTTACCAGTGGAACTAGGTCTCTGCTAATGTTAGTTTAAATTACCTGCTATTTCAGGGTAATTATAGAACGGCTTCTACGGTCATAGGGAGATTCTCATACCTTCAGTCTCTTATAACATGAGTAACCTACTGCTTGTTGTTTCCCAGGGCTCCTACTATAATCAGACACCAGACTTCCAGTAGAGATGACTGTCCAAGACATTTCATATCTAATTTTATGTTGAGCCCTGTAACATGCTGCAGGTTTGCTCTACGCATTGAAAACTGCAAACAAAGTACTGGGCTCTGCCATATTTCACAGGGCTTTAGATCAGGAAGGACCATTTGGTCATCTAATGTCCCGACCTCTCATGTATCACAGACCCTTCTTGCTCATATCAGTACTTCTACATAAAGCGCAAAGACCTGATTTAAGCCAAAGCATTTCAGCCCTCATGAGACTAGCCTGTGCACCACACGCAGAGAAAAAGGCCACTATCTGAACCCCTACATTTGTAGGGAATTGATATGTTTGAATGATGTCTACAGATCATGCACATCTGAGAGCCTGACGTAAAGTCCCATTTCATAAAGACCTATCAATCTTTTTCTGCTTCTTCTCCGAGACATATTTGACTTTAGAATTAGCACGCTCAAGCAGAAGTGCTTTTCCCAAAATACACTTAGATTTATGCAGCACCTCTCATGCACAAAGTGTAACATCTCTACTGTTTTTCCAGGAAAAAAAAAAAAAATCTTTGACAGAAAATTATCTTTATGAAAAGGCAAGCTTTATACTTCTCTTAAAGGATGCCATTTTAAGGAGTGGGCTAGTCAAATGTCAAGAAATGGATGCCCAGATCATGACTTGAGCAAGCTATTACAATTAACGCTTCAGAACAAATTGCTTCTGCTGCTTTCAGAAATTTTACAGTATATATTACTTCTGTTTTGACAGATATTCAGTTAAGAATAATACTTTACTTACTGCATTATCTCCCAAAGCTGTTTTGATACTAAGCCGCACTTTGAAAGCATTCTGTGCATCTGACACAAAGAGAAAAAAGCAAATATACATTGATAGTCAGCCAAAATAGGATTTAAAATCATTTATTTCTCTATTTTTTTCACAAATCACAGCTTCTAAATGTGTCTTAACAGATCACCTGGTTAGAAGAACACAAGTTACCAGCACGAAAAATGCCACAGTCCTAAAGTCTCAGTGAGGTTTACCATGACCTCTTTAAAATAAATGAGATCAACTTCCATACTTAATTTGCAAACTCATAAAAGAAGCAAATGCTCAGCGTTTCAATCTTCAGACTGGAGACAAAGAGTTGCAATAAAAATCTGAGAAGCTGACGGCTTTGTAGGCATAAACACATAGCTACATTTACCTGGGGAAGGATGGGAATCATGCCCAAACCATACCTGGCTTGCAGAGCTCAGCATCAGCAATGGCAACTACAGAGAGAGTAAGCAGCAAAACCCGTAACATCTCGTCAGCGTGGAAAGGTTGAGGCAAAAAGAAGTGAGTCTCCCCTGTAAAGCACTCTTAAACTTTCTGTGACCCAGGATTAAAGCATCAGCAGCACAAGTGAGCAACCAAGTAAAAGGTTTAATAATTAACCCCGTTATTTTAGCTAAAACAGGCACTAGAAACAACTGTCTTCTGTTAGTTATTTACTACCTTTTTCTATAGTGAAAAAAAGGCTATAACAAGTTCTTAACTTTCCTTCTTCCTTTTTAGAATAATACAAAACTTCACGCAGTGCTCCAGGCCAATGTTTTTTCCCCCCAGATGCGATGTCAGACAGGCACAGAAGATGTCTGAGGGACATCGCACCAGAGCAGCCAGTGACTGCGGTACCAGGACACCATGCTGTTACCCACAGCTGGTGAATATGAAGCTCGGCTGCTGCCAGATCCCAAAGGAAACTGCCTGGCCCCACAGGAGGTCCTTAAGGATCAAGGAAGACCAGGCACCATTTTCATCCCTCCAAAAGAAATGTGTGATGCCTCGGCCCCAAAGAACAGGGCTGCAGATTTGCCCCTCGTTTGCCTTCAAACTCGCAGCACTTTTGAAGGGCAGACCTGGTGGCCCCAGTGCTGTGTCCCCCTATCCCTGCCCCAGTCCTACTCCCGCATCCTGGCTCAGGAGCTTGTCTGAGCCTGGCAGAGCAAATGCCTCGTTCCACACAAAAAAACCCAACCCGTATCTCAGGCATTGCTTTGTACGAAAACAACAGTTATAAAAGTGCAGAACTACTCTCTCGCTGTTGGAGGATTGTTACAGTAGCAACTGGAGTAAGAAGAGGTGCGATAAAAGGACTTCATTGGAAGCATGTTGAATAAGGATATATTCTTGTTTTGCAGACATGGCACGCTGTGTATACATATATGCATACATGTATGTTAATATTTTAATGATGTGCTCTACACTATTAGCCAAATGTTTACCAAGACAAATAAATAAATGCAGAGGAGATAAAATTCAGAAACTGAAATGTGTCGCAAGTACTTGAACAGTCTTTGCAATGTGGGCAGCAAGACAGGATTGCTTTATTCCACTCTGCTGTGCTACACCCCTGTAGCCATTCTCATTAAAGGTTAGTTCCTAAATTGAAGATTGCTTCAAAAGCACTTTCAGTTGGCCCTTTAGCACTAAGAAGTGCGTCTTGAGACTGCAAACCCAAAGACCTTCACAAGAATGACTACCAGTGAGAAATTTTTACTTAACTGTGGGACTGAATTTATGAAAAACAATGACCAGTATTTACTATGCAAGAATACTTGGACTTTCAGGTAATGGAGAACTTACTGTTTCACTAATTTAAACTTATTTTAGAAGCCACTGTCAAAGGACTTGATACCCCATCTTTAAAAGTCGTTAAATCAAGCTGATTCCTGGACATCTGTTTACCCTTGCTAGGCAACCATCTCTGAGTACAAAACTATTGGATACATTATCTGCTTAGACGTTCAATCTATACCTATGAAAACAAACAAAAAAAAGTGATGTATTCAATTCTAATGATGGCTTAAATTAACATGCTGTATGTAAACACATCAAAAGGAGAGCACTAAAATATGTACGGATGTATGAAAGACTATCAGTTTTCTGTAAAATCTGTTATTTAAAAACATATTAAAAGAACATGTATGTTACCAGTTTCATGCTAAATTCATGTGCATTGCTTCAATAACGAGCATTTGAACTTTGTTGTACCTTTGGGGAAAATACTGGAGAACATAGGAAGAGAGGGGACAAGCCAAGAGTTGTTTCCCTGCTGCCAGAAGGCAAATGGAACTGAGCGTCGATACGCAGCATCACCACTTCTCCCCGCTGTAAACCACTGTAAATCAGTTCTTTCCCTCAGAATCACATGGAGCCGGTGTCAAAGTACATCGAAGGCATAGGACGCCCAGCAGGAACAACCTCAGAGGACATGACTGGATTCCCTGATCAGGGCTGCCGACTTCCAGCCAGGATGGCTGATTTTCCCCAATTTGTCTTGCTGGCAAGCAAGCAAGACAAATTATATTTTCCCACAGAGAGGGGAGGAGGTGAGGAGAAGAAGCAGTGTGATAAACACCCCAGCTCAGAGCTCACAGGGAGAGCATCGTGCAGTTGATATATACTTGCACAGCAACTTGGATGTGTGCCAAATGCATCCAGCTGACTACCCATGCGCTTATCCGGTTGTATATGCACAGAGCAATGCACATAAGCAACCTACTGCTGAACATCTATAAATCTTTTTCCAAAGCAGGCATGTTTTTTAAACAAGCCAGGTGGACAAGCAAGCCTAGAGCAGGTGTTAGACCCACAGAATCACAGAATGGTAGGGGTTGGAAGGGACCTCCCGAGATCAGCTAGTCCAAACCCCCTGCCAAAGCAGGTTCACCTGGAAAGCTAACTTTTCTTCAAATCAACAACATTTTTAAATACTGTCTTAAAAAGCACGGTAACTTTTCAGGTTACAAATGGAGTATAACAGCATAATCTAAAAAGACAGGCATTTTGACACTTCGCATCTCTGTAATAAATCTACACGCATGGATAACTTTCTGCCCAGCCTCTTTTCTCCCATTTTGGCAAGATATGTAGCACTGTTTAAGCACATCTGCATTTCTTTTGTCACTGATTAATCAGTCAGGCATCAATTTGCTTGAACAAATGACAATCTACATGCATATATGCAAAATACGTTTTTAATTGACTACTTCGTGAGGTATTAGATTTTAAAATGGTTCCTCTTCTATAATAACTTTATTTTTCCTAACTGCTGTTAGATGCAGAATCTCATACATGACCTGCATCCTAAAAATAACATTGAACTAGTGCAAAGAGCTATTTCTCTTCTTGTACTAAATGAATTTGTCTGCATGGTTGAAAATAACAGTATAATTTTCAGTGCCTGTGACCTCCAGAAGTTCATGGATTATCTGTATGTATATGCTTAACAGTATACCATAATTTGGACTTCCAAACAAATCAAGAGAGGACTGAAATTTCAGCAAAGCATATGACTTGGTAAAACAAACAAACCCCTTCCATCTTCTCAATGTGATTAGCAATGTACTTTTCTGCTTCTTTCAATGTCTTTGAAATGGAAAATCCCAGGAAAGTAAAAAAATGATAGCTATCATATAAGTTAATTAACAGCTATGGCTAAACTTAACCTCAGTTTTCCAATTTCACAAATTAACAGTTTTAAACTCTGAGGAAGTTAATCTTTAGTCTTAAATAGTTGTGTTCAACTCTTATGAAGACAGAGTCAATGTGCTACTGTCAGCATTAGTCACTGATGGAAATGTACCTGGAGCGCTGCAAGTCTAATTGTCCACGGTGCCTTGCAGTACCCTGGGTGCAATGGAAACGACGAACGCTGCACGCCTCCTGCAGACTTCAGAAGTTGGTGAGATCAGGATCTAAGCAAATGTCAGTATCATCCAATAGACCAGGCTGGCTGATACAGGTCCAGCCCAAGTCTCATTAGATGGGTTTTTTTCCAGCGACTTTGTGGGGAACTGGGTGTTGAATGCGGCCCATAACCACTGTCGTAATTATAATGATGCAAAAGTGACTTACATTGCCACGGAGTGTTTTACTAGTGCTTGCAGAAGTAGACAGTATGTGAGAAATCATTTACCCCTTGAGACAGTAGTGTAGCCATTAGGCAGTAGGTGGGGGAAGGACGCGCTCTCTGGAGTTCACATGTATTGCCTTGAAATGTGCACTTTGCAGTGGAAAGCACCGAGGATCACCCACAACGGGGCTGGCACTGAGAACAAAGAGCAACTTCCAGCGCAGAGGGGAAGGATGCTGCTGCTGCCGCCACTTCACTAGTAAGTTTATAGTACAATCTACAGCCCTGAAGCATCAATGGGAACTGACTGCTTCCTATCTCAAATCCACACTTCCCGAGTGTCTCCTAATCAACACGTATTTTCTGAGTCAACCAAATCCACGGTAGTGATTTACTATCATTTCCCACACATTCCCCTACATCCATTTTCTTCAGCCAGGAAAATAAAAGCTGTACGATTCCATGAGGAGAGGCACTGCTCTTCTACTGGAGCGTACAGCAAAAAATATAATGAGGACAACTGTTAAATAATCTGTATGTCTATAAATTGCATCTTTCTTTTTTCTCCACGGGGCTTGGACATACAACAAATAAAGTTAATACTTTTTATCTGCTTCTGTCAGTCCACACTGGTAGGAAATACAAGAGAAATGGAAACCAGAAGAACCATGTGGAAGACAAGTGCAAATATGTGCTAAACAGAGTACCTTGCTCAGAGCCGGTCTACTGCACATGAATTGTTGTATGCACAGATCTTACAAGACATGCAGAGATTTATAATGGAATATGGTATGTAACTTCAAGCTGCAGGAGAACCGTTTTGCTGTTCCGTGCTATTATGTGAAGTATAACCAGTGCAGCTGGTATCAACCTTCACATGATGGGGTTCACATAGTACCGTACCGTATAGGTATATTTTCCTTTAGGAAACAGGGAAGAGTGCGTTCCACAAACTTCTTCAAGGTTTCCACCAAAATAAACCATGCTTGAAAAGGCCTGTGGTCTGCACAGTGTTAGCCCTCAGTGTAAGGGCTAACAACTACTGACCAGAATGCTACATTACTTTGGATATATCAATGGCTCTGGCCAACCTGGAATGGCCATATTTGTTTTTTTCTGACACTGTATCAATTAAATTGTATGTAATCCTACACCTGTACTTGAATATAAAGCTGCTGTTCTGTGCATAAATTAATGAGAAGAAACTAGATGGAGAAAACCACAATTATTGTATTCCTACTTCAAGAAGCATGACAGCTTTTTCTAGGATCATTGTGAGTATCTGCAATAGCTGATGTATTATGTGTTTTCTTATAAAGAGATCCTCCTTTTCACTACTCAAATGTATAGCTTAAGACGGTTCTTTCCCCAAGTATATTGGGAAAATGGCATAATGAAATATAGCATACTAATGAAAGAAATGATTGCATTTTTCAATTTTGACTTACAGATAGCTTAAAGGACGGTTGTTGTTATAGCACTTACTCTGTCAACAGGAGGATGAAAGGTTAGTTGTAATTCCTTAATGAAATAAGATTTATGAAACACATTTGGTTGTGTTTTTTCAAAACTTTCATGGGTGTCAATGGTTTGTCAGTTGAAAAATGCACAATACTGCCATCTTCTGTATCTAAGAAGCAGCAAATTATGTGCTATTTTACATGTATGTTCTGCACAAGCAAACAGTAATAGTGATGTCAACTCCATTTTAAAAGACAATCTAGAATCTGAAACATGGTTAAGTAATAGCAGAGAGGTCATGGTCTGAATAACTATTGGTCAAATAGCAAATGTAACTGCTGACTACAGCAGTCACATGCTTACTTTGAATAACTTCACTGAGCTTCAGAATAAATAAGAGGATACTCATTATGCTGTTAATGAACAGCACAGTCAATTAGTCTGATTTTGACAAAGCCTGCTCTGGTATGCTTCACTGCCAGCAGCTCAGACTACTTATGCAATATACTACCTCCAGGATATACGAAGTAAGCTCCTGCATTGTGGCTTATGATGATAATTTAGATCTTAAATCAACAATGTACATTATTAATAGCTACGCAAAACATGCCCAGATAAAACCTACAAATTCATTGCCTCTGAAGGCTGCAATCTGTAATGCATACCACCGAGGAATTGACTACTGACAACTTGCATATTTTGACCCATCATATCCATCACAGTCTGTGCATTGTAACTCATTTCCTGCCACGAAATACGTTTATAATCAAGACAGGTAGTATGCCTCATGATGATGATAATACATCAGCAGTGTCAGTTAAACTCATCAACATACCCATCTGGTGCGACTCTGCTCCACTGGAGCTGTGACCTCCCTCAGCTCTTTGACAAGCTGTAGGCCAGGGTGGCCATCCATCACCTGTGTTCACAGCAACCAAGAGACACACTAGGAGCTCGCTTCGTGGCAGGCATCGTACACCTCACATTTCCACACATATTTCACAAAGTAAATGATGCAACTTAAGAGGACAAGCTGGCAGCAGCTACTTAGTACAGCTGGGGAGCATTCATGCTGCACACCACAATGTGCAGAAAGAACCCAGGCTGGCTGCGACACTGCACACCACATGCACTGCTGTACTCAGTACAACTGGGAAAATTATAGATATCACAATGAAAGATTCAGCAGACCGAATCTTTCCTGGTCTTTAAAGAGAGTTTAGTAAGTGGAAATTTTACAATGCTACTTTTCAGTGCATTCACTGAATCCTAAATGCTTCTGACAGGGGGAATAACACAAACTCAATCTCATCTTTTACCGTATGAATTGCTCTGGTCTTGTGTTCTGAATTTTGCAAAAGCAAAGGCTGTAAGAGTATAGGGGCGTGCTGAAAGCAGCTGCGCTAGTCAGTGATCCCAACGTTGGTTTCCCTTCCTGCCGCTCTCACCACCCGGCCTGTTACAGCTGTAGCTTCAGACGGGTCCTGCAGCCGCCCGCGGACCGGCCGGGAAG